>NW_028076990.1:0-759 GCF_014824575.4 Sturnira hondurensis
AATGAAATTTCCTGTCCAGTTAACAACCATTTATTAGTTACCTACAGGACCACGGTGTTTTGGAAGCTGTGGTGGGCTTTTGGGTGAACATTTGAACAAGATGTGGCCATTTAAAAGGATCTTACAATTCACTGAAGGAGACAGACTTAACAACTGTCTGTCTTTCCTATGAGAGCACAAGGGAATAAGGGCTCACCTAGAGGAGGAAGTGTGCATTCTGAGTGGGATCCATGAAAAAAGTCCGAGTGGATGTGGCATTGGAGTAGGGCTTGGAAGGCAGAGGATGCCAGTAGACTGAGAATGAAGCAGGCAGTGGGGGGAGGTCAGGTCAGGCAATGTGTGAGCAGGGTGTGCTTGAGTAACCCTGAGTGGTTGGTTATGAGGGGAACACTGGGCCCAGAGATGTGGTGTGGGTGCTAGGATGAGAAAGTAGGTGGGACCAGGTCAGAGAGGTTCCGTCAATGCCAGGGGGTGTGAACTCAATTCTTCATCCATGAAGAGCGACTGATGAAGCCAATGAAGTTCTTCCACCCCTAGGAGCCCTAAACTGAGCCGAGGTTTTCTCCCAGCATGTTATTACCCACTCATTTGTTCCTTGTCTGTGATCCTCACTGGGGCCCCACTAGGCTCTGTAATGCCCTAGAGCAACTGCAGCCTCTGACTCTGGCTGCCCAGCCGTGGCCCTTTGCCCTGCACACAAGGCTGGACCATCTGCCCAGGCTCTGCTGTGCACCCATCCTCTGGCTCTAAGTCTTTCCT
>NW_028076991.1:0-842 GCF_014824575.4 Sturnira hondurensis
ACCCCTCGGTGGGCCAAGTATTGCCCCCCCTTGGACCCTTTGTTCGGTAACATCCCCACACTGTTGTCCACGACCATGAGCCCTTGACATGGCGTCTTGATGGCTGAGTGGAGCCGAGTGTTGAGATGTCAGCAACAGTTTCTGTTTGTTTGTTTGGCCTCCTGCCCCGTCAGATTATCCACTATAGGTTCACCCAAAAAGTAAGAGGAGTGAGAAAGCGACTGCTTTTTCACTCAACAGTGTATTATGGACACTCGGGCCTGGGGGCAATGTTTTGCCTTCAATGAATCACAAAGCACACCTCGAGCTCTGCAGGGTGACCTGAGCACAAACTCTGCGGCAGCCATGAGCTGCCTGTGTGCCTTGGCGAGGCAACCTTCCTGAGCCCCAGCGTGCTCACTTGTCAGCTGTAGGCAGACTGATGGTCCCTGCCTCCTGGGTGAGCACGTGAAAAACCCAAACCCGTAGGTGAAAGGACAAAGCCAGCGCCATTGCTGTCATGGGGCCATTTGCTCAAAAGGCCTGTGACCTTGGGAAACACGGCTGCGATTTTTCCCTTCTGAGTTTATGTCATCAGGACCGAAAATTACTGGAAAGCAAGAGCAGAATGTGACTCACAGCACTCGCCCCCCACACACAGCCACAGGCAAAAGATGACATCGGAGCAACAACTGCAGCCAAAGCTCCTGTCTCACGGCCCCCAACAGCCTCGGGGCTGCACCACAGCACCCCCACCTTTTTTAATCATATTACAATCCCATAAAAGCCCAAAGCCCCCGCCCCTCAGGGCAGGTGCATATCTCACATCCAGCCCTTCCCTCTCTTGGGAAAGTAAAATAAAA
>NW_028076992.1:0-1129 GCF_014824575.4 Sturnira hondurensis
CCAATGCTGGGATCAGAATCAAAGGGCAAAGGCTTCCTAGCTACTTTGCACAGCCAGTTTCCCCAGCTTGCTAGGACACAGCACAATTACCTGGAACTGCTAAGATAACCCCTGAATTGTCTACGTTAAACGTTAAACGCTTTGGTGTGTTCCCAGAGGGAAAAAAAGCCCTAGAATTCAACTGATAGGCTTTGAACAAAGTTTGCAGTGAGGAAGGGAAATTAAGTGACTTTGAGTTGCTTTAGAATCCTGCAAGTTGTTTCCCCCATTATGTAAATGTATAATGAAATTGAGGTGTTATTTGCTTATATTGTAAATATTCACAGTGAAGAGACAACACCCTTCCATTCAGTGATTCCCTGACCCCTTCCAGTTTGTCTAACAGAAACAATACAGAATTCCAGAGAGAAAAACAGAAATCACAGCTGATCTCCAGAGACACCCAGTACTGCAGTGTCACCTGCTGGACACAGGCACCAAATACATCCTGTATTAGTTTCCAGGACCATCATAATTGAGTGGCTTAAGCAACAGATAATTACTGTCTCGGTTCTGGAATTTAGAAGTCTAAATTAGGTGTCAGCAGGGTTGGTTCCTTGCAAGGACTGTGAGGATAGGATCTGTTTAGGCCCGTCCTTGGTTTGTAAATGGCTAACTTCATATTCACATGGCATTGTCCCTGTATGTCTGTCTGTGTCCAAATTTCCCCTTCTTATAAGGACGCCAGTCATATTAAATTAGGGCTCAGCCTAATGACTTCATTTTAATATGGTTACCTCTGTGAAGACTCCATCTCCAAATAAGGTCATGTTCTGAGGCAGTAGGGGTTAGGANAGGTCATGTTCTGAGGCAGTAGGGGTTAGGACTTTAACCCCTACTTCAACTAGTTAGTAATACACCCTTTTCACTAATGTAAGGCAGCTGTTGGCCTACTATAGTGCTCTTGTTAAAAACGAACACCTGACCCATGGAGGTCTTGTGACTCTGAGGCCTGACATCTTCACTTTGGGGTGGGTTAACTAGGACAGGACAACTACAAGAAAAGGGCCCATTTGCTGGCAAGTTAAAATGTATTTGTGGGTATGGCTGGCCTGGCCTTACTGTCATCTCAATTTTGCATAAAGTAGTA
>NW_028076993.1:0-550 GCF_014824575.4 Sturnira hondurensis
AGGGCTGTTTGGTTTATCAAATAAGAGGACTGCAAGGCAGCTAGTGCCAGACCGTCACAATTTTCTTTCTTCAAGAATGGAGTGACATACAGTAGGTGCCTACCAAATTACTGGAGATAACAATGATAACTAATGTAGTTAGGTCTTTGGATGCAATGCTCCAGTGTGATGTGGCCAAATCCACAACCCCAGCTCTGCTCCTGGCAATGAAGCAGCAGCCTCTTGTGACCCATGAAATGGCAGCTCCAGCCTGTCAGTAATTTAACTCCAGCTCTTTCTGTCTCTACACCTGGATTCTTCTCCTCCTGGGCATCTCCACCTCATCAAGCGCACTGTTTTCCAGCAAGGCCATGTGTTTAGAAAAGATACCCCTACCTTGAACATCGAAGAAGGGATAGCCAAGGAACTGATGTTTACAAGGAAAGATTTTAATGGAAATGGGACTGGGGGAGGGGCTGCTGCTTAGTATTAATGCAGGTCCTTTTGGCAACGTGGCAACAAAATGTCAGTGTGGATTGTTCCACCAGATGAGCCCATGAATGAATATTAA
>NW_028076994.1:0-671 GCF_014824575.4 Sturnira hondurensis
CCATGGCCAGTGAGAAATCTCCAGCACGAAACTTCACGAACCACTTTTGACACGTTTGATCACAGTGCCTTCCCCATACACTGCACAAATCTTGTTTATGCATTTTAGCTGCATTTTTACCTTTCTTGAAATGATAAAGCATAATATGCTGAAAATGTTATGTATTTTCTTCCATCTTTAAAATTAAAATGGCTACATAAAAATTCACGAATATTAATTTTTTACATGCACGCTGACATGCCAACTGTTATAATATGACCACAACAAAACTGTTTCAAATGAAGTTGAAGACAACTGAGTGCTGCTAGAGCCATCTTTTTGGTCAACCAAATACGTAGTGTTTTCCAAACTTGTTCATCCAGAGACCATTTTTCTTATGGAATTTCTGGGGTTTGTATTTCAGGGAAAACACTTTGGGAAACATTAATTTAATGACAAAGTAACACAAACATGTACAATAAAAACATGAACTTAAAAACAATTGTATTTAACAAATACATTCAAGTTACTTTTTTATAATTAATTATTGTTGATACTAACATTACCATGAAAGGTAGGCTGTAAGTACTATTGTATTTATTTAAAAATGATAACATATGAGTAAATTAGTGGGACAGTTTAGTATTAACAACAGGTAAATTTCAGTAGAGCACCAGAAACCATGAGTTTCT
>NW_028076995.1:0-750 GCF_014824575.4 Sturnira hondurensis
TGCCTTAGGCTGAAGCACTTGTCAGCCCCAAATGACCCTTCCTGGGTCCCAGATGGCAAAGGCACTCTCCCCAACCGGCTACAGGCGACCTTTGCTAGGTCATCAGGTGTGGAGACATGCTCTTTCAGGCCCGGTCTCATGGCAGAGACATGGCTTTGCCTCAGGCTGAAGCACTTATCAGCCCCAAATGACCCTTCCTGGGTCCCAGATGGCAAAGGCACTCTCCCCAACCGGATACAGGCGACCATTGCTAGGTCTTCAGGTACGGAGACATGCTCCTTCAGGCCCGGTCTCATGGCAGAGACATGCTGCTTTGCCTCAGGCTGAAATACTTGTCAGCCCCAATTGACCCTTCCTGGGTCCCAGATGGCAAAGGCACTCTCCCCAACCGGCTACAGGTGACCATTGCTAGGTCTTCAGGTACGGAGACATGCTCCTTCAGGCCCGGTCTCTTGGCAGAGATATGCTGCTTTGCCTCAGGCTGAAACACTCATCAGCCCCAAATGACCCTTCCTGGGTCTCGGGTGGCAAAGGCACTCTCCCCAACCGGATACAGTGACCTCTACTAGGTCTTATAATACAGGTTTCTGATCAGAAACCGAACACATGTGAGAAATTTGCTCTCTTTCCACCAAACCAGAAAATAAGTAGTTGAGGTTTCCTTTACTCCAGGTTTAAAACTTTCACATTTTTTACATATATTTCTACTCATCTAGATTTAACCATCATTCTCTTTTAACCTTGGTTCCT
>NW_028076996.1:0-935 GCF_014824575.4 Sturnira hondurensis
TCGTTTACAATCAAAGGGCAGAGAAAGAGCTTCCAGGAAAGAAAAAACTACACGAGTTCATCACCACAACACCATCATTTTATAAAACGCTAAAGGGAATTATTTAAGAAAAAGAAGAAGATCAAAACTATGAATAATGAAAGGCAAAAAATATATATATCTATCAACAATTGTACCTAAAATACAAACTAAGAAAATAAGAACAGAAACAGACTCATGGATTTGGAGAGCATTTTGGTGGTTTCCAGATGGGAAGCAGTGTGGAGGAATGGATGAAGAGGTAAGGGAATTAAGAAATACAAATAAATATTTACAGAATATCTCATGGTAATAAAGTTCAACATAGGAAATGGAATAACCAAAGAACTTATACACACGAACCAAAAAGTTGAACAATGGGGGGGTATTGCAAGAGGGAGTAGGAAGTGCTGGGTGGAGAGGGGCAAAGGGGAAAAAATTAAGACAACTGTAATAGCATAATCAATAAAATACAATTTTTTAAAAAAGAAAAGACTGAAGCTCTGAAAGCTGAAGTCACTTGCCTAGGTAACACAGCCAATGGCAGGCATAGCCAAGTGTTTACACAAGTATATCTAATATCAAAGCTTTTTGTTGAAATCTCTCATTCAAAGTGCTGTCTCCAGACCAACATAATATCACCTGGCACTTTGCTATCAATGCAAAGTCTTGGGCACCAAAAATCCCTCAACCAGACCTCTAGGAATGTCTGATGCACCCAGACTTTGAGAACCACTAGTCTGAATGATAGGAAACAGAAGTTTGAATCCTCTCTCACTCCCTCCTCATGGTCCTCATTACACAGAAGCCACGCTGACACTTACCTGAGCTATACAAAACGGTAGGGGGAACCACACCAAGATGGAGCGGCAGGTCTTGCACCCAGGACTGCCCACTATTTCAACTGTGTCCTCTTT
>NW_028076997.1:0-1336 GCF_014824575.4 Sturnira hondurensis
CTTTCTCAAAATTGCAGCTGCTATTCGGGGTCTTTTATGGTTCCATATAAACTTTTGAAGTGTTTGTTTTATGTCTGTGAAATATGCCATTGGTACTTTAATAGGTATTGCATTGAATCTGGAAATTGCTTTGGTTAGTATGGACATTTTGATGATGTTAATTCTTCCGATCCATGAACATGGTATATGTTTCCATTTGTTTGTGACTTCCTTGATTTCTTTCTTCAGTGTTGTGTAGTTTTCTGTATACAGGTCTTTTACCTCCTTGGTTAGGTTTATTCCCAGATATTTTATTTCTGTTTTTGCTATATTGAATGGGATTTTTTTATTGATTTCTCCCTCTGCTGATTCATTGTTAGTATACAAAAATGCCTTTGATTTCTGGATATTGACTTTGTATCCCGCTGTTTTGCCAAATTCATTTATTAATTCGAGCAGTTTTTTGGTAGAGCCTATAGGATTTTCCATATACACTATCACGTCCTCTGCAAACAATGACAGTTTTGTTTCCTCCTTTCTGATTTGGATGCCTTTTATTTTAATTTCTTGCCTGATCACTGAGGCTAAAACTTCCAATACTATATTAAATAGAAGTGGTGAAAGTGGACAACCTTGTCTTGTTCCTGATCTTAGTGGAAAAGCTTTTAGTTTTTGCCCATTGAGTATGATGTTGGCTGTAGGTGTTTCATATATGGCCTTTATTATATTGAGGAATGTCCCCTCTATTCCCATTTTTCTGAGTACCTTTATCATAAATGGGTGTTGTACCTTATCAAAAGCTTTTTCTGCATCTATTGATATGACCATGTGGTTTTTGTCTTTGCTTTCGTTTATGTGATGTATTACATTTACTGATTTACAAATATTGAACCATTCTTGCATCCCTGGGATGAATCCCACTTGGTCGTGGTGCATGATCTTCTTGATGTATTGTTCAATGTGATTTGCCAATAGTTTATTGAGGATTTTAGCATCTATGTTCATCAGCAATATTGGCCTGTAATTTTCTTTGTTTGTTGTGTCTCTATCTGCCTTATGGAATTAGGATGATGCTGGCTTCATAAAAAGAGTTGTGGAGTTTTCCCTCCTTTTGGATTTTTTGGAATAGTCTGTGAAGAATAGGGGTTAGCTCTTCCTTAAAAGCTTTGTACAATTCTCCTGTGAAACGACCTGGTGCAGGGCTTTTGTGTGATGGTAGTTTTTTGATTACTGCTTCAAATACATTTGTTGTTATTGGTCTGTTCAGGCTTTCTATTTCTTCTTCATTGAGTTTTGGAAGATTACATTTTTCTAGAAATTTGTCCATTTCACCTAGGTTTTCAAATTTCTTGGCATA
>NW_028076998.1:0-971 GCF_014824575.4 Sturnira hondurensis
GGAAGTTGAAAATGTTGTGAAAGTTGATTGTGCTATCTACTGCACAACTCTGTGATTACTGTCAAAACCACTGATCTGTACTCTTACAGGAGTAAATTTTATGGTGTTTTGAATATACCTCAAAAATAAATAAAGCCATTAAAACTGGTGTTAAAAGATGAAAATAAAAAAGTGAAACTATGGAGCTAAACTCCCTGAATTTGAATACCAGCTCTGCTACTTACAAGCTGTTCACTTTTGGGCATTTATTTAAACTCATTGTGTCTCAATTTACTTATCTTTCAATGGGTCAATTGCTTTACAATTACTGTAAAGTAAACAGTGTCTACTTTACAGTACTGGTGTGAGGATAAATTATGTTAACTAATATAAAAACAGCTAGATAAATGCCTGGCATAGAGTATGTATTATGCAAATCTCAACTATAATATCATTTGTTGTTTGTATTATTTATATCAGTCCTACTCTTTAAATATAAATGGAAACCTCCTATAGTATTTAGATAAAGAGGAAGATTACATTGTTTATAATATAATGATGTCCAAAGAACATTTTTATTTTTTTTCTTTCAATTAAAACATTTTTTCTTTTTTTAAAATTTAATTCTTATTCAAGTACAGTTTTCTGTTTTATATTCCTTGCCCTGCCCCCCCCCAGTGCTCCCCACCTCCCTCCCCAGAGAACCTTTTTAAATTATACCTTTGTGGGGAGGTACAATCAAGGGTGGGAACTAGGAATGGCTGGGGTGGGGGCATGGGTGAGAGAAAATGGAGACAACTGTATTTGAACAATAAAAAATGTGAAAAAATAAAAATATAAATAAATTTAAAAATAAATTATACCCTTGTTATTTCAAGGAGAGGTTTAAAGACATTCTCCTGAGTCATTATAAAGATGCCTCAAGGATTACCACTTGTTATCTCTATTAATATGATCTGGCATAATCAAGTACTACATCGATTTTACAAAGG
>NW_028076999.1:0-1537 GCF_014824575.4 Sturnira hondurensis
TTACAAAATGTACTAAAGAGGGTTCTTTAGCTGAAGTGAATAACAATAAACAATAACTCAAAATCTACATGAAGAGCTCTGGCTGGTATGGCTCAGTGGATTGAGCACTGGACTGAGAGGCAAAGGGTTGCTGGTTCGATTCTCAGTCAGGGCACATGCCTGGGTTGCAGGCCAAGTCCCCAGTAGGGGTGCGTTAGAGGCAACCACACATTGACATTTCTCTTCCTCTCTTTCTCCCTCCATTGTTCTCCTGTAAAAATAAATACGTAATATCTTTTAAAAAATCTCCATGAAGAAATAAATAAAACTGGTAAAGGTAACTAGATAGGTAAACATAAAAGACAGCTTTGTATATTTTAGTTTGTAACTCTTTTTCTCCCTATAGGGTTTAAAATGAACTTCATAAAGCATCAATTATAAATGTGTCCTGATGGGCACATGATATAAATATGTAATTTTTATGGCAATAACAGCACAGTGGAGAGGGAGGAATGGACTTATATAGGAGCAAAATTTTCTGTACTATTAAAAATAAGTTGGAATTATTCTGAACTATAGTATTATAAATTAAGATGTGAATTATAATGTCCATGGCAACCATTAAGTAAATAATTATACATTAAAATATCATATTTTAAAATAATTCATATTTTACTGTGAACATATTTAATTGTTCTAAATAATTAAGATGTTATATTAGAAAATATTTAACACAAAATATAGGGTCTGACAGGAGTAAGGCTTGCTTGCGTATGGTTGGTAGGGTAACAAATTTGGTGCCATAATGTATAACTGTTGTTTTTTTTAAGATTTTATTCATCCGACTTCCGCCAAGATGGAGGCATGGGTGGAAACACTGTGCCTTCTCCCACAACCAAGTTTGAATAAAACAAAGGTTCGGAGAAACAAAGACACAACCAAAGGACAGAAAATTGAATTATACGGAAGTCCGACTACATCTAACCGTTCAACGGGGATGGTAAGAGGGGCGGAGCCAGCAGCGAGCAGTGCCGGGCAGGACAGGGCCCCGATCCAGGCGCGCAGGCAGATGAGAACCAGCTGGGGTGCGGGGCAGACCGAGGACGCATATTCGCGCACAGTGAGACGGACCACGCAGACCCCAGGGGGCGAGGGCTGACGGCGGTGGCACACTCGCGAGCAGTGGGATGAAACGCGTGGGCCAGGTGACGGCCCCAAATGCGGCACCGGTGAGGGCCGTGGAGGCAGGCGGCGGACAGGACGCCATAGTCCCTCTATGACCCCGCCCCCACATACAGGGTCACAACCCAGCGACTTAGTTGCCCTGTTCTAGTGAACATTTTAGGGCTCTGATCCTGCTATGGAACAGTCACGAACACCCCGAAAGATGGCACAAGAAGAACTCAAAGTCCAAGAGTCAATAACTCTCAGCGACCAAGAAATTGCCAGCCTCTCAGAAGCACAATTCAGGACACTATCAGGATGCTCACAGAACTGGTAGATTACAGTCACAAATTAGAGGAACAAAGTCACAAATTAGAGGAATATATGAAGGCTA
>NW_028077000.1:0-529 GCF_014824575.4 Sturnira hondurensis
ACAATGCTCTGTAAATATGGGAACACAGTGTCATTTTCCTGGGAGTTGGAAGGGTGGAGCTACCAGGCTCAGAAATCTGGTATCTTGGCTTCAGAAGAGGAGCAACAGAGAGTCTGTGCAAGGCGCCTTTGGGCTCCACATGTGACAGTCCTACTTGCAGAGCTCCCAGAATGCTTTCTCAAGTTTTGTCAGCACCCTTTTTTTTCCTCTCCCTGACTCCAAGGACTGGAGATTTTTCTGTCCTGTCAGCCCAGACCCTGTCCTTGACTCCTTGCAGGTACCAGATGCATATCTGGTTCTTATTGCTTCTAGACCATGCATATCTTGCTGTATAAAATAATTACCTGAAGTTCTTGTTAAATGCAGAAACTGGAGTCATACTCCCAAAACGTTTAGGTTCAGGACATCTGTGGTAAGGCTCACAGTCTTGCATTTCCAACCAGCTCCCAGGCAATGTTGATGCCATGGTGCATTGACCTCACTTGAAGTAGCTCTGCTTTAAGAAAGTGATACATTGATCTAAGCATAG
>NW_028077001.1:0-1712 GCF_014824575.4 Sturnira hondurensis
TCCCACTTGGTCGTGGTGTATGATCTTTTTGATGTATTGTTGGATGCGATTTCCCAACATTTTATTGAGCATTTTAGCGTCTATGTTCATCATCGATATTGGCCTGAAGTTTTCTTTCTTTGTTGTGTCTCTCTCTGGCTTTGGAATTAGGATGATGCTGGCTTCATAAAAAGAGTTGGGGAGTTTTCCCTCCTTTTGGATTTTTTTTTTTTAGTCTGTGAAGAATAGGGGTTAGCTCTTCTTAGTCTGTGAAGAATAGGGGTTAGCTCTTCCTTAAATGCTTTGTAGAATTCTTCTGTGTAATCATCTGGTTCAGGGCTTTTGTGTGATGGGAGTTTTTTGATTACTGCTCCAATTTCATCTGCTGTTATTGGCCTGTTCACGTTTTCTGCTTCTTTTTCATTGAGTTTTAGAAGATTATATTTTTCTAGAAATTTGGCCATTTCACCTAGGTTTTCAAATTTCTTGGCATACAGTTCTGCATAGTAATTCCTTACAATCCCTTCTATTTCTTTGGTATCAGTTGTAATCTCTCCTCTTTCATTTCTGATTGTGTTTATTTGGGTCCTCTCTCTTCTTTTCTTGATGAGCCTACTTAAAGGTTTGTTTATCTTTTCAAAAAACCAACTCCTGGATTCATTGATCCTTAGAATTGTGCTTTTAGTCTCTATGTCATTTAATTCTGCTCTGATCTTGCTTATTTCCTTCCTTCTACTTGCTCTGGGCTGTCTTTGTTGTTGTTCCTCTAGTTCTTGGAGGCGTTGGGTTAGGTTGTTTGTTAGAAATGTTTCTATCTTTTTTAGGTAAGCCTGTATTGCTATGAACATCACTCTCAGGACTGCCTTCACTGTGTCCCATAAGTTTTGGGTTGTTGTGAGCTCATTTTCATTTGTTTCCAGAAACTTTTTGATTTCTTCCCTAATTTCTATCTTGACCCATTTGTTGTTTAATAGCATACCATTCAGTCTCCATGCTTTTGGGTGTTTTGAGTTTTTTTCCCTTGGATTTTGTTTCTGGTTTCCATCCCTTGTGGTCAGAGAAAATGCTTGGTATGATTTCAATTTTCTTGAATTTGTTGAGGCTTGTTTTGTGTCCTATCATGTGGTCTATCTTTGAAACTGTTCAATGTGCATTTGAAAATAATGTGTATTTAGCTTCTTTGGGATGAAGGGCTTTATATATATCAGCTAATTCCATTTCATCTAGGGCGTTGTTCAGTGCCACAGTATCTTTGCTGACATTTTGGTTGGAAAATCTGTCCATTTTTGACAGTGGGGTTTTAAAATCCCCTACAATAATTGTGTTGCTGTCAATCTTTCTTGAAGTCCTCTAAGATTTTCTTTATATATTTGGGTAGTCCTATGTTGGGTGCAAATATATTTACAATATTTATGTCTAGTTGATGGATTCTTCTCTTGAGTATTATAAAGTGACCTTCTGGTTCTCTCTTTATGGCCCTTTTATTTGAAGTCTATTTTGTCTGATATGAGAATTGCTACCCCGGCTTTTTTTTCTTGTTCATTTCCTTGGAAAAATTGTTTCCATCCTTTCACTTTTAGTCTGTGATGGTCTTTTGACCTGAGGTGGGTCTCTTGTAGGCAGCATATGTGTGGGTCATGCTTTCTTACCCATTCAGTTACTCTGTGTTTTTTAATTGGTGCATTTAATCCATTTACATTTAAGGTTATTATTGAAAGGTACTTATTCATTGC
>NW_028077002.1:0-761 GCF_014824575.4 Sturnira hondurensis
AAGATCAGGAACAAGACAAGGTTGTCCACTTTCACCACTTCTATTCAATATAACATTGGAAGTTTTTGCCACAGTGATCAGACAAGAAAAGGAAATAAAAGGCATCCAAATTGGAAAGGAGGAAACAAAACTATCATTGTTTGCAGATGACATGATAATGTACATGGAAATGTACATGAAAATGTACATGAAAATCCTATAGCCTCTAACAAAAAACTGCTCGAACTAATAAATGAATTTGGCAAAACAGCGGGACACAAAGTCAATATCCAGAAATCAAAGGTATTTTTGTATACCAACAATGAAACAGCAAAAGCAGAAATCAAGAAAAAAAATCTCATTCGATATAGGAAAAACAAAAATAAAATATCTTGGAATAAACCTAACCAAGGAGGTAAAAGACCTGTATGCAGAAAACTACACAACACTGAAGACAGAAATCAAGGAAGACACAAACAAATGGAAATATATACTGTGTTCATGCATTTGAAGAATTAACATCATGAAAATGTCCATACTGCCCAAAGCAATTTACAGATTTAATGCAATACCTATTAAAGTGCCAATGGCATATTTCAGAGACATAGAACAAACACTTCAAAAATTTATATGGAACCATAAAAGACCCTGAATAGCAGCCACAATTTTGAGAAAGAAGAACAAAGTAGGAGGGATCGCAATACCTGATATCAAACTGTATTACAAGGCCGCTGTAATCAAAACAGCCTGGTACTGGCATAAAAACAGGCACATAGACCAAT
>NW_028077003.1:0-1176 GCF_014824575.4 Sturnira hondurensis
GAAATAATTCAGGGTAGGGAAGAGTCCCCTGCAGCATTCTTAGAAAGGCTCCTGGAAGCCTACAGGGTCTACACCCCTTTAGATCCCAGGGCCCCAGAGAATAGGCGACTACTAAATATCGCCTTTGTGACTCAGGCAGCTCCAGATATTAGGAAGAAACTACAGAAAATAGAAGGCTTTGAGAGAGAAAATATCAGCAAACTGGTAGAGATAGCCCAAAAGGTATATGTGAACAGAGACGACCCCGAGATAGGGAGGGCAAAAGAAGTCGCCAAGATTTTGATCGCTGCTCAAAAACCTCCCCACAAGGGGCAAAGAGGGGAAAGAACACATAAGAATCAGAGGCAACCGCTAGACAAGAACCAATGTGCGTTTTGCAAAGAAAGGGGACACTGGAAACGAGAATGCCCAAAATTGCCAGCAAAGAAGATGGAGCAGGAGGCGAGACCCGCCGTATTGCTCCAAACTTTGGACTGACGAGGCCGGGGCTCCATCCCTGTAGGCTCCCAAGAGCCCATGGTCACACTAAATGTCGAAGGAAAACCAATAAATTTCCTAGTCGACACGGGAGCCACCTTCTCTGTCTTAAAGCACCCCCAAGGGCGAATCCAGAAGGCTACTACCAAAATAGTAGGGGCAACAGGTAAGGAAGAAGCCTATCCTTGGGCAATTGCTAGAGTAACAAATTTGGGCTTGGGCACCATAACGCACTCTTTTTTAGTCATTCCAGAATGTCCCTATCCACTGCTAGGGAGGGACTTGTTGCAAAAGCTCCAGGCCACCATCACCTTCAAGGGAAATGACCAGCCTAATGAGGGTCGACCCCTAGAAGGGGAAACCAGAGTCCAGCTGGAGGTGACTGTACCCATATCAGAGGAGTATTTGCTTGCCACCCTCCTAGAAGGTAAGGAGGGGGGAGAAATCCCGCAGGACATGCTCTCCAAGATCCCTGGGGTTTGGGCGGAGTCCAACCCGCCCGGACTGGCGGTACACCAGCCCCCAGTGGTAGTCCAGCTGAAAAGCACGGCCAGCCCGATAAGGGTGTGGCAATACCCTGTGCCCGCACAAGCGAGACAGGGAATAGACCGGCACCTAAAACGTCTCCTAGAGGCTGGCATCCTGCAGGAGTGCCGATCAGCTTGGAACACACCACTGCTCCCAGTCCAGAAGCCTGGG
>NW_028077004.1:0-2650 GCF_014824575.4 Sturnira hondurensis
TTCTAAAATCTTCCTACTGAGATGCCCCATGTTCCTAATGGCCTATGTTCTCCCTCATTGTAAGAAGCCAATATACCCATCTTTATTCAATGACAAATGTGTTCCCGATGGTCTTTGCATGGTTAAGAACCAACAGTAGCATTGGGTTGGCAAAAAAATCCATATTTTTTTCCATAAGAGACACATTTTTCATTTTCACCAATACCTTTATTGATTTGGATATTTTGAGAATGTCGGGCATCTCCTGAGTGGTGTAATGTCCATTGTTCTCAATTAATGTTTCCATTTGACTGCTATCAACTTTAGCTGGTTTACCCAACAGTGGAGCATCATCCACTGAGAAATTTCCAAAACAAAAACTCACAAACCACTTTTAACATGTTCTGTCACAGTATTTTTTCCATGCACTGCGCAAATCTTTTTTTGCATTTCAGTTGCATTCTTACCCTTCTTGAAATAATAAAGCATAATATGCCAAAAATGTTCCATATTTTCTTCCATCTTTAACATTAAAATAGCTACATGAAAAATTCACTGATTTTGATAAGTGTTTTTCAAATGCACTCTGAGAATTTCCAGTCAAGATGGAGGTGCAAGTAGCCACACTTCACCTCATTGCACAACCATAGAAAGAGTTACAACCAGATCTCAAAAACAAATACTCAGAACTGTGAAAAGATCAAGCTCTGTGGAAGTCAGACAACAAAGGTATTAAAGAAGCTACATTCACCCAGACGGGTAGGAGGGGTGGAGTCATGGAGACATGGTGGAGAGGTGGTGTGACACAGACAAGCTGCAGCAGTGGAGGGATCCTCCCACATTCATGTCTGGTGGATAAAAATTGGGAGGGATACCCTGGGAGTGAGCAATACCAGCACCAGGCCAGACCACACAGCCCAGGGCTCCAGCACCAGGAAGATAAACCCCCATGACCTCTGGCTGTAAAAATCAGTGGGGTTGGGACAGTAAAAGAAACTGTCAGATTTTCAATGCCTATAGGGCCCATGTGGACTTACAAAGTACACAAACCCTAGGGCAGCAGCTAGAGGGGCACCAATCGCACACAGGAAGTGGGTGAAGTGACTGCAAATGCGGCAAGCACATGGACACTAGGCAGCAGAGTTGTGCCCTCTATGCCCCCACCACCACCACAAATGGAGCTATGGAGTGGTGAAGTGGGTTTCCCTGCCCTGCAAATTATCTAAGGCTCTGCCCCACACAATTTACAGTTGCCTTTGCTAAACAGGCCATGCTACTACTAAGGCAGGGAGTAAAAGCAGCTCTACCTAATAACAGAAATACACACAGGGAGGTTGCCAAATTGAGGAGACAAAGAAATATGGTCCCAGTGAAAGAACAGAATAAAAACCTAGAAAAAGAAGTAAATGAAATGGAGGTAGCCAATATATCAGATGCAAAGTTCAAAACACTGGTGATAAGGATGCTCAGAGAACTCATTGAGTACAACAAAGAAATAAAATAAACAAGCAAACAAATAAATAAAGGAATGAAGGTTATACAAAGTGAAAAAGAAGAAAAACATATAGGAAACCAACAGTGAAGGGAAAGAAGCCAAGATTAAAATCAATGATTTGGAACAAAAAGAAGTAAACATTCAACTAGAACAGAAAGAAATAACAAGAATACATTAAAAAGAGAGAGAGAGGCTTACGAACACCTGGGACAACTTTAAATGTACCAATATCTGAATCATAGGAATGCCAGAAGGAGAGGAGGAAGAGCAAGAAATCGAAAACTCATTTGAAAAAATAATGAAAGACGACTTCCCTAATTTGGAGAAGGAAATAGACATACAAGCCCAAGAAGCACAAAGAGTGCCAAACAAGTTGGACACTAAGAAGAACAAACCAAGGTACATCATTATCAGAATGTCAAAGATTAGAGATAAACAGAGAATTAAAAGCAGCAAGAGAAAAGCAGTTTACCTTACACAAGAGTTCTCATAAGGCTGTCAGATGATTTCTCAAAAGAAACTTTGCAGGCAAGAAGGAACTGCCAAGAAACATTCAAAGTGACGAAAAACAAGGACCTACAACCTAGATTACTCTATCCAGCATAGCTATCCTTTAGAATTGAAGGGCAGATAAAACACTTCCAAGATAAGATAAGACTACAGGAGTCATCATCATGAAGCCATTATAGGAAATGTTAAAGGGACTTATTTAAGAAAAATATGATTAGATTTTAAGACCACTGTCTGGGCAAAATTGCGGCGGAGTAGGACGGAGCGACTGCAGTCCTCCTACACTTGGGGGAAAATCCTGGCAGATTTACAGAAGAACAGCGCAATCAATTCCCCAACCAACAATTCCCCAGCATTTATGAAAATAAGAGACCAGAGTTAGTGACGAACCAGACAGACAGCTGGAGGTCATTGGGGTCTCAGGGACGCGAGTAAGGACGGAGGCGGCCAGACCGGCGGCAGCCAATAGCCGGCGCGTAAAGATCTTGGTGCCGCGGCTGCAGCAGCGTTTGGAGCCCAGAGGCTTCCTTCCGTCTGTGCCCAGCAACAAGGGCGTCTGCCACGGAGAACTCATTGGGAGCCCGGGAACCCTGAGAAAAGTCAAGGGCAGCGGCGGTGGTGGCGGCGGCAGGACGGCAGCCATTGGCCGGCGCATAAAGACCTTGG
>NW_028077005.1:0-2674 GCF_014824575.4 Sturnira hondurensis
TCCTCCTCAAATCCACGCTTCATCCTTTAGCGGCCAGCGAGTCTCTCTCTCCTTTTCGCAAAGAATCACTCTGTTCTGCAATAAAACAAGCTCTGTGCCCCACAAAAAAGAAGGGGCCCTGTAACAACGGGCCTCATTGTGCGCTGAGCGTATTTCAGCCTCGCTTCCAGCCGGTCACCCAGCCTCAGTATTTGGTGAGAACTTCCTGTGCACCGGGTACCTTCCAGGATGTGCTGTGTAGAGCTGTGAGCTGGGAACTTGCCTCTGCGAGTTTGCAGTCCAGGGCAGGAGGCTGGTAGTAAACAGGTGAGTTTCTATCGTAGTCCTGGTGGCTGCTGGCACACAGAGAGGCAAGTGTTTGCAGCGACTGGGGGACTGCTTCAGACATGGTGGTCAGGGCACAGGTGACATTTGAGTCTAAGAGGGAAGAAGGAAACAGCCATGCAAAAGAAATCTGGGGGCAGGTGGGCACTGGGGAGCATGCTGAGGAGTAGGAACAGGCGCAGGGGCTGGAGAGGGGAACAAAGTGGAGTGTTCCCAGGGACAGAGAAGGCCAAGGAGAGAGGAAGAAGGGGTGGGGGGCTTGGGACATAGCTATAGCTACCCAGATCGAGGTTAAGGGGTTTGGATTCTAGTCTGCGTGCAATGGGCAAACACCTCGATCTTTTAAACAGGAAAAACGTCATGTTCACGTTTTAGAAAAAAATGTGTAATACTAAGTATTACATATAGACTTCTTATGGGATTGTCTATAGAGAGTTTTTAAACTCCTACATCAGCAGTATACACATAATTTCTGGAAGGCAAGACTCTGGGACTATTTCCTATAGTGTCCCCTCACCCACAGCACAGCTTTGTAAACTGAGGCAGATCAGGACTCAGCTGTTCAGTCACTGAGGCCATGAAGACTGTTCTGACACAGATGGGGAAGTGGTTCTCCACAGTCGGGAGTGGGCGTCTGTGTTAGGAACCACCCTGCCTGCTTTCAGAAGCTGTAACCGCGCTGCCCCCCCCTCCCGCCCATGACTAGGGCTGAGTGAGAGACCTCGGGGCCCTAAGCCACTAAGGAGAGAAAGCTTATCCCCCTGGCAGGAGTACCGCCTCTGCCCATTTTACACAGAGGCATGATCGCAGGGACAGAGAAGGCCAAGTGGAGAGGAGGAAGAGGGGGCTTGGGATGTAGCCAGACGTAGTGCATGACCTGTTAGCCAGTGACAGGTAAGATTCCTCAAGGGAAGGATGACCTAAGACAGGCATGGTCATGAAGGGGCCCTCAGGGAAGGACTTGGGGGGCTGTGGAGAAAGGGGGTGATGGACTCTCGCCCCATGGCTTTGACATAGCCCGAGTCCTCATTCTGTCTGCAAGTTGTCTCTCCTCATCTCTTGGCTGCCTTACTTCCCCTGCCCTACTTAAGCCTGAAACAAAGACAGAGGGTGGTGCAGCCCTGTGCTGGAAAGGGCGGGTTCCCTGGGTGATCAGGCCTAAGAAAGAATGTATAAAATCCTGTGAAACCTGCTTTGCTAATACCCTCAATTTAAATGATAAGGGTCCCAGCATCAAAAGAGCTTGTTTCCCCAAAGTCTTAAGACCCTTTAGGTATCTGACTCTGACTCAAAATAAGCCCTCAGAGTTCTTTGAACGTTATCTATTTGATTTTTACTGCCTGATAATGATTGATGAGCTTTCTATATACACCCTGTATTCCTATGCAAATTAAAGCCAATAAAAGCCTGTCTGGGCAAGGGGCAGAGAGATCTCCCCTTGAGAGCATGGCCATGCCTCCCTTTTCCTCCACAGGACTCAGTAGTCCGTGTGCATTTGTCTTGTCTCAGCCAAAACGCCACAAACGCCACAAGCTGGGGTCTTCATCTTGTCTGAGCCTCCCTTTTCAGGGCAGAGGCTCCCAAAAACCTAGCTGTACCTGACTGGGGTAATATGAAAATAAGGATGATGTACCTTTTTTCCCCCCAAAGCTGAATTTACTCAACTCTTCTCTTTAGATACCTTGACTTTCTATATACAGTGGAGTTGCTCTTATCTAGGAATTCTAAAGTCAGCACATAAAGTCTTACACTCCCAATTACCCATCCATAACAGGAACCCTACCTAGCTTTTAAGTGAGAGCTTCCAGGATGTCAAGCCTCATTTTTTCCTAAAGATTTTATTTATTTATTTATGTTTTAGAGAGAGGGGAAGAGAGGAGGAGAGGGAGAGAAACATGGATGTGTGAGAGATGCATCAGTTGGTCGCCTCTCACCCGCCCCCCCCCCGCCCCCATCCTGGGGACCTGGCCCAGAACCCAGGCAGACCTTTCAGTTTGCAGACGGGTGCTCAACCCACTGAGCCACCCCAGCCAGGCCTCCAGCCTCATTTTTAAGGTCCTTTATTTATATGATATAGTTCATGTCCCTGGCAACCCCTTACAGTCCATAGTTACTGTGCTGGTTTTACAGATGAGGGAAATGAAGCCCAGAGAAGTGACATAATTTTTCTAGGGTCACACAGCTAGTGAGTGATAAACGGGAGACTTTATTTTTACATTTCTGAGTTTTACTCATTATGTACACTAGGGAGAAGCAAATTGCTCTTTTTTTTTTTTTTTTCTGGTCTTTGATCACAGAATGAGAGTATTCTCTTGAGGGAGGTCCCAGGCAGAATCTCCAGTGATAAATC
>NW_028077006.1:0-778 GCF_014824575.4 Sturnira hondurensis
CTGGGGACCAGTGGGAACTTGACGAGAAAGAAAGAGCAGGCACGGAGCCACCTGATCCTGCCCAGGAGAGGTGCCTCAGCAGAGAGAAACTGGAGGTTTTGTCCGACGCCTGGGGGCTGAGGAAGGAGAACGCTGAGAGCTGGGTCAGTGTCAGGTGCCTGTGTCAAGGGACTTGCGAGTGAGAGGTCCTCTGGGAAAAGGGATGCAGGAGATCCTGGCATTGCCATAGTCCTGGGTCCCTTTTACCACTGGAAGCCCAGGGCCCAGCTTCTGTGTGTTTTGCCTCTAACAGCCTGCACCTGCCACTCTCGTTGGAGGCCTGCCCTGGAGATCCTGGAGCTGCTTTGCGGCAAGTGCCTGGGAGTTTCCGTCCCTGCACAGCCCCTGCCATGACAGCCCCTCACCAATGTCTGCCAGGCAGAGAAATACAAAGGCCCAGCTCCCTTAAGTCAGGACAAACCGNAGGCCCAGCTCCCTTAAGTCAGGACAAACCGAGCCGTAGTTCACACTCCACAGTGAACTTTCTCTCCCTTCATGATCAACTTACCTGACTCTCTCTGGTATCTAGCCTGAAATCACACCTTTCCTTGGCTCCCTCTCCTTCCCCATCCAGCTTCGCCTCACTATCTTGCATCCAACCTAAGACAGGGTGTCTCTGCAGAACCCCAAGAGGAAGCGTCGGAAAGAACACCAGCCAGTCCACCCCAGTACCAGCTAAGTAACACGTTTCTGTGCCCCTCCCCTCTCCTCCCTCTGCACCCTAGACCCGAGGAAACGG
>NW_028077007.1:0-1082 GCF_014824575.4 Sturnira hondurensis
TGTATGTGGGGGCGGGGTCAAAGAGGGACAATGGCTTCCCTCCGGCGCCCGACCTCCGAGACCCCCACCAGCACCGCAGCCACCACCGTCACCAGGGCCACGCGCCCCGATCCATTGCACGCGGGTGTGCCACCGCTGTCAGCCCTCCACCACTGGGTTCGCCCCCTGCGGCCTGCGTGGTCCGTCTCACTGTGCGCGAATGTGCGACCTTGGTCAGTCTGCCCCGCACCCCAACTAGGTCCGGGCTGCCTGCGCTCCTAGGTCTGTCCTTCCCGACCCTGCTCCGCTGCTGGCTCTGCCTCTCTTAATGTCCCCGTTGAACAGTTCGTAGCTGTCGGACTTCCGTATAATTCGGTTTTCTGGTCTCTGGGTGTGTCTTAGTTCTCCAAAACTTTTGTTGTATCCAAACTTGGTTGTGGGAGAAGGCACAGGGTTTCCACCTATGCCTCCATCTTGGCGGAAGTCCCAAAATAGATTTTTAAAAAAGAACAGATTTTGAAATAATGAACCCAAGAGGCATGTGACCAGGATACACACATATATAATATATTTCCTGCATGTATGTATACATGTGCATTTTCTGCTTTTAAACATTAATTTATGGCCTTGGCTGCTGTGGCTTAATTGGTTGGAGCATCGTCCCATTAACCATAAGGTTGTGGCTAGATTCTTAGGGCACATGCCTTGGTTGCAGGTTTGGTCCCTGGTTGGGGTGCATTGAAGAAGCAACCAATCGATGTTTCTCTCTCACATCAATGTTTCCCTCCCTCTCTTGTTCCCTCCTTTCCCATATCTCTATAATCAATAGGCATGTTCTCCAGTGAGGACTGAAAGAAAAAATTAATTTATGAATTAAGGCTTGGGTTACAAATTCAAAACGGGCGACACAGATGAGTTCTGGGCAGGAACCACAGTACGTTGAACAGCGACGCGGCTGCTTGGCGGCCCCAGCTGAATACAACCGTAGAATGGGGTGCGGTGCTGCCCTATCTTCTGATTTTTCAAAATGCCAGAAACCCAGAATTCATGTTGAATCTCCTGTTTTAAAAATATTGACAACTAATTCAAAGTTTGAAAAAACA
>NW_028077008.1:0-903 GCF_014824575.4 Sturnira hondurensis
ATCTTCCGTTTCTGTCCTGACCCTGCCATGGGCACCAGGCTCCTCTGCTGGGAGACCCTCTGTCTGCTCAGGGCAGGTGAGTCCTCAGAAAACCAAGTACTTTTATTGTGTGTGTGTGTGTGTGAGAGAGAGAGAGGGAGAGAGAAATGATTGTTTGTTTTTCTCCTTCTCTTGTCAACTTCTGTGTTCCCAGGTCACACAGAGGCTGGAGTGTCTCAGTACACCAATGACAAGGTCACCAAGAGGGGACAGAATGTGACATTTCGGTGTGATCCAATTTCTGGCCACGTTGGCCTTTACTGGTACCAACAGATGCTAGGGCAAGGCCCGAAGTTTTTGATGTACTTTCAAAGAAAGGAAGCCTTGGACACCTCTGGGATACCTAAGGATCACTTCTCTCCTGTGAGACCTGAGGGCTACTATTCCAATCTGAGCATCCAGGCTGCAGAGCCAGGGGACTCGGCCGTGTACCTCTGTGCCAGCAGGGCAACTACAGTGTGTCACCATCACCTCCTCCCAGCCCACCAACCCTCCTGTGCTCCCCTCTGCTCATGGTTCTGAGGCTGCCCAGAAAAGGAGGTGCCCTGTTCTTCCCTCATCAAGAAGCATAAGTCCATTTGGATTTCCAATGCTTTTTATGATAGTAATGACTAGGACACTGCATGTTGAATTTCTGGGATTCCTTCATCCACCTCAAGATTCTGTGATTCAGGGGGAGTACCAGAGCTCCCTCTCAGGTATGATGAAATGTTCTCTTGTCAAAGAAAAAGTTTTAGCACATGTGTGACAACCTCCTCATCCTGAGTATCACTGATGCTGACACATGATGCCCACGTGTGAGCCGCCATGCCAAGCTCTGTTAGGTCACAAGCAGCCACCAACCTTAAAAATAAACAAATTACA
>NW_028077009.1:0-1048 GCF_014824575.4 Sturnira hondurensis
GATAACCCGTGGAGTCAGGTTGCTGGCTTGGGAGAACTGAGAGTTGCCAGAGTACTCCCTGCTTCAAGGGGCCCGTGCCTGCCTGCACGCAGTCCCGGGGAAACTCGGACTGCTGTCAGGGCCTCCAGAAGTGGGTCAGTTTCGAACTCCATACCTACTCAGCCGGCACAGATCAGCTCCATCCCTGCTCGCCTGTGGCGAGGCTGTGCAGACCTTCTGCATCCTTGCTCAGCTGGCGCAGACTAGGAGACACTGTGAGTCAAGCATTGATCTTCAGCTTGACCAGCTGCAAGTCGCTCAGGCTTCCCCGGTTCCCGAGTGGCCCGCGCCATCGCCAGCGCGGGCTCCTACAGCCGCGCGCGTCCCCCGGGCCCCCGGTTTCCTGGACCGCAGGTAGCGCGCACCTCCCCGGTCCTGAGGGGCCCCAAGGAGGCCGTCTACTCGGGGAACTGCCAGTCACCCGTGCTTTTCTGGTGGGGCGGGGTCTGCGCCGACCCTCGGCTTGGGGAATTGAGAGTCGCCCAGGTGATCCCTGTGGCACAGGACCTGCACTGGCTGGTGAATAAATTCGGGGAGTCTCTGGCTGCTGGCTGGGCCCCTGGAAGAGAGCCAGTCTCCAGCTTCACCCCTACTCAGTCGCCGCAGACAGGGAAACACAGGGAGTCGGGCTGTTGCTGTTGGTTTGGGAGAATTGTGACTTGCCCTGTGTATTCAGCCACAACACAGGGAAAGGTCCACACCCAAGCCTACGAGAACAAGAAAGCCAGGCTGGGAGCCTGCACCCTCATGTCAGACCAGGGCTGGGAAGCCTGGGAGAAAATCTGCTCTCAGTACGGTGCGGGTGAGAGGCGCCAGTCTGGATCTTGCGGGGTACTGGCAAGACCAGTTGAGTGTACCAAGGTGCGAGAAGAGCCACAATAACAGCCCCTCAGGCTGCTGCAGTTAGTGAGACCAAACGGGTTGACTCTCTGGACACCAACCGGAGGAGTAGTGGAAACAGAGAAGACCAAGATACCTACAGGAGACTGCACCACTGAATTCCACAGGT
>NW_028077010.1:0-528 GCF_014824575.4 Sturnira hondurensis
TTTTGATGAGATCCCATTTGTTTATTTTTCTTTTATATTCCTTGCTCTAGGGGACACATTAGTAAAAATGTTGCTGTGTGAAGTATCTGAGATTTTCCTGCCAGTGTTCTCCTCTAGGACTTTAATGGTTTCCCAGCTTATATTTAAGTCTTTTATCCACCTTGAGTTTATTTTGGTGTATGGTGTAAGTTGGTGCTCCAGTTTCATTTTTTTTACACGTAGCTGTCCAGTTCTCCCAACACCATTTGTTGAAGAGGCTATCTTTACCCCATTTTATGTTACTGTGCCTCTGTCGAATATTAATTGACTATAGAGGGTTGGGTTTATTTCTGGGCTCTCTGTTCTATTCCATTGTTCTATGTGCCTGTTTTTATGCCAGTACCAGGCTGTTTTGATTACTTGTAATACAGTTTGATGTCAGGTATTGTGATTCCCTCATACTTTTTTCTTCTTTCTCAAAATTGCAGCTGCTATATGGGGCCTTTTATGGTTCCATATAAATTTTTGAAGTGTTTGTTCTATGTCTGT
>NW_028077011.1:0-599 GCF_014824575.4 Sturnira hondurensis
AACTCAATTTCATTCTCGAAAGCATCTAAAAGAACAAAGTACTCAGAAACAAGCCTGAGCAAGGATGTGAAAGACATGTACATTGTAAACTATGAAGAATAGGTGAAAGAAATTTAAAATGTCTAAATAAAGAGAATGACATCCTGTGTTCATGGATGACAAGACAAATGATTGAGATGTCAATTCTGTCTCAATGAATACATATTCAAGGCAATTTCAAAAAAATTTCATTAAACAATTTACATGTATACAAAAGCTGGTCATCAAATTCACAATGGAATTACAAGGAGCCCCCAAATTGCCAAAGGAAAGATGAAAAAGGACAAATCAGAGGACTCACACTTTCGATGTGTCCAGAATATGCAACAAAATGTTAAATTAAAAATCTCAGATAACTGCATTTTTAAGTGAGATAGAGATCTGAAGATTCTGCCCCAAAGAAAATATGTGGATGGTAATAAACATATCAGAAAATTCTCATTGGTTATTCAGAAACTATAAATTAATGTCCCAAATGAAATACCAATGTTCGCCTATTAGAATAGTGAGCATAAACAACCATTTTGAAAATCATCAGATCTTTCATGGCATGTGAATAA
>NW_028077012.1:0-2912 GCF_014824575.4 Sturnira hondurensis
CCCTCGAAGTTCCTGCATGCCAGGATGACCACCTCCCGGGGGTGGCTCTCCATCCACTCGGAGATCTCGGTGAGCGTGTCCTGGGCAGGGACAGGGGTGCACGGCCTGACACAGCCTGACAGTCACACAGTCTGACCCAGCCTGACACAGTCACTCAGCCTGACCCAGCCTGACACAGTCACACAGCCTGACACAGCCTGACACAGTCACACAGCCTGACACAGCCTGACAGTCACACAGTCTGACCCAGCCTGACACAGTCACTCAGCCTGACACAGCCTGACCCAGCCTGGCACAGTCACACAGCCTGACCCAGCCTGGAATTCAGGGATAACCCTTCCCATGCACAGCCAGCCAGCACACGGGCCAGGTTCCAAGGAGCATACACAGAGGGCACCTGGCTGCCCTCTCTGGACCCCACTGCCCAAGGGACACTGGGCCAGCTGGCCACAGGTGTGGGGAGAAGTGTGCGCATACATGCATGTGCGTGGCTGTATGCATGGAGTACCACGTGCAGACAGTGTGCCTGCGCGTGTGTGCCATCCACACTGAGGATGCCGTGTGTGCAGGCGCTAGCCCGGGATGTCCCGGGAGCATGCCAGGCCCGCAGGTGACCACCTGTAGAGGGAGGTCCAGAGCTGGCCTCTCCCCACCCCAGGGGTCTACAGAGGGGCCCAGGGCAGCTGTGGAGCGGACGGTGGCCCGTCCGATTGCGGCTTTGGGCACACCGGTGCAGCCGCTGACAGCGGGAGGGACGGAGACCAGCTGCACGGGCGGCAGAAAGTCCAGGGAGATGCACATCGGCAAGACTCCAGGCAGCCCCACGGAGCAAGCGCGTGTGGGCCCGTGTGGGCCCAGAGGCCTCGATGACCGGGAGTGGCTGGCCACATCCCGCCCGGAGCCCCGGCCGGCCACCCCTGTGCCCGGTGGGTGCCCACCTCCACCAGCACCGTCGTGTACATCATGTGCACAAAGTGCAGGTTCTTCTCAGAGCCGCCCGGCTCGTGCGCGATCCGCAGGTCCAGGTACCGCACCCCCGCGTCCAGCTGCTCCGTCACTGTCAGCACCTGCACACCCAGGGGGGTCACCTCTCGGTGGGTGGCGCCAGGGGGGTGGCTCCCACCTCACGCCCACGCTACCCGGCTCGCTCATCGGCGCCCTGTGCTGTGTCGCCCAAGGTCGGCTCACAGCACAGGCAGCCACGGGGGCCCAGGTCTCCCACGTGGGTCCAGCTCTTCAGGGGACACGGGCCAGTGGAGCCACATAGCATCCCTGAGGTGGGGCCTGTCCTGGGAAGCAGCCAGGCCGGCCCCCAGCCGACGACGTGCCCTCGGCCCGGCCGCGGACTCGGAGATTCCTTCAGGGTCCCACCTTGCTTTCCTCCCAGGCCCTCACTGGAAGGAGCCCTCCCCCCAGGGTCCCCCAAAGCCCTGCTGGGCCCTGGGAGGTCAGAGCCTGTTCAGGAAGGTTGACTCCAGTGGGGACTCTCCACCCGGAAGAAGCTCCAGGAGAGGCAAGGAGGAATCAGTGACAAGAACAGAGGCTGAACACCGCCCCCACCAGGGCACCAAGGGAAAGCCACGCAAACACCACACACAGGGCAACCCGTGGCCTCTGCCCCCACCCCACAGAGTCAGGAGGGAGATCAGAAAATCAATGTGGCCAGGGCTGGTGTAGCTCAGTGGATGGAGCGCGGGCCTGCGAAACCAAAGGATCGCAGTTCGATTCCCAGTCAGGGCACATGCCTGGGTAGCAGGCCAGTTCCCAGCAGGGGGCGCATGAGAGGCACCACATATGGATGTTTCTCTTCCTCTCTCCTTCCCTCCCCCTCTAAAGATGAATGTAAATAAAATCTTTAAAAAAAAACAGGAAAAAAAGAAAATGGGAGACGAAATGGTATTTTTCCTCTCTCCAAACCAGTACCAGAAAAGGTCAGGAGTAATACCGCATGAAAGTAAACGAAAATGGTACTCTGCCCCCGGTAGCAGCAATAATGGAAAAGCAGAATCTGCGTAAAGGAAAAGAAGAAAGACGAAGACCTCTGCCCAGAAGAGCAGAAGCAGCGAGAAACGTCAACCTCAACCTCGAGGACGTCCACAGCAATGGGCTCTGCTCAGAGCGACGGCAGGCAGACAAACCAGGAACGGCCGGCCGTGAGAACGGTTTGCAGCGCGGGAGGCCCTGCAGGGAGCTGGGTCTCTGCTCCACTCGCCCCCAACCCCACTGGCGGGGCAGGACTGAACCCTGCTGAGTGCTGGGCCGGGTGCGCAGCGCATGCAAAGGCCTGGGCGGGTGTCCCGGGTCCCGGATCCCAGGCCCCAAAGGCACAGGCTCCTGGTACCTGCAGCCACGTAGGTCACACATGCTCCTGGGACCCGGGGCCACCAGCCCGCCAGTTCCCTCCCCGGCCGGCCGGCCGGGTGGGTGGCACCCGTCTGACACCCCCCCAGCCCCCCCCTCCACCCCCGCATGGCTCCCCGGAAGGTCTCGGTTCCGCACCTTCTGACGCCGCGGGCCTCCCAGCAACAACCCCCGGGTCGGCCGGTCGCACCGCCGCCCCCGTGTGGCTGTACGGTGAAGTGCAGCCTGTGCAGCTACCTGCGCCGCTCCTTGGGAGCCTTCCAGCCCTTCCCAGCCGCCACCTCCGTTCCAACCCCCACCCACCCCGCCCTTCCTTCCGGAAAGGCTTCGGGGTGACTGTTCCCAGGCTCCCCGGATCCCAGACACCTGACAGGTCCAGGAATGCCGCTTCCCTGCGTTCCACACCGGGGTCCCCGCCCCGGCGCGTGGGCCTCGCACGCCCCGCACGCCCGCCCGCCTGCCTTGCGGGGACTGATACTGAGTGCGAAGCAATCACGGCGCACGCACGGGGCCGGTTTCTGTCACAAATGGGGCCTTTGTCTGCGCTGGAA
>NW_028077013.1:0-930 GCF_014824575.4 Sturnira hondurensis
AGGGACCCTGCAGCCGGCCCAATCCTCCACTGGGTGCTGGGCTCCCTATGAGCCCTCCATGGCACTGGCCAAAGACGGAAGCCTCTACACCCCTAACACAGCGGCAGCGGCGGCTCTGAGGCGTTTTGGGCTGGCTGAGGGCAGCCGGTCCTGCCACTGCCGCTTTTGTCTTTACTCACAGTTGCTGGGCTCCCGCTGATTCCTCTGTGGCAGACGCCCTGACGCTGGGGGTAGACAGAAGCCTCTGGGCCCTGGAAGCTGCGGAAGCAGCAGAAGCAGCAGCTCCGAGGTCTTTATGCGCCGGCCAATGGCTGCTGGTCCCACCGCTGCTGCTTTTGACTTTACTCTGGGGTGCCTGGCTCCCGAGGGCAGCCGGCCCTGCCGCTCCCGCTTTTGTCTTTACTCACAGGTGCCGGGGTCCCAATGAGTCCTCTGTGTCAGACACCCCTGTCGCTGGGCACAGGGGGAAGCCTCTGGGCCCCGACCGCTGAGGCAGCCACGGCTCCGAGGTCTTTATGCGGCTAATGGCTGCCGCTGGTCTGGCCACCTCCGGTCTGGCCGCCTCCGTCCTTACTTGCGTCCCTGAGACCCCAAGGACCTCTAGCTGTCTGGTTCGTCACTATCTCTGGTCTCTTATTTTCATAAATGCTGGGGAATTGGTTGGGGAATTGATTGCGCTGTTCTTCTGTAAATCTGCCAGGATTTTCCCCCAAGTGTGGGAGAACTGCAGTCGCTCCGTCCTACTCCGCCACCATTTTCTCTCTATGTATCCTGAATTCTCAAAAGAAACTTTGCAGGCTAGAAGGAACTGGCAGGAAATATTCAAAGTCATGAAAAGCAGGGATTGTAGCCAAGATTGTTCTGCCTAGAATCAAAGGGCAGATAAAGAGCTTCCCAGAAAAGGAAAAAACTAAAGGAGTGGATCATCAT
>NW_028077014.1:0-609 GCF_014824575.4 Sturnira hondurensis
GTCTGAAATCTCTTCCTTTTCAAAGGTGATTTTAGTTTTTGGAGAAGCCAGAGTCACATGGTGCCAAATCTGGGCTGTAGGGGGACTGAGTCACCTGGGTGATTTGATGTTTCACCAAAAAACTCTGCATGAGATGTGATGCATTGAATTGAGTCGTTAGCAACGGCAACAAGATGTTTCTTCTGCTCTGGTAGCAGAAGCTGTGTAACAAATTTTGCCTGCACACATTTTATGCCAAGATCCTGTGTCAAAATCTCAGATACAGTAGTTTTTTGAATCTCTAGATTAGCTTCTAGTTTTCGAACCATCAGTTGCCTATTTTGTTGATTGCAGCCCATACACGTTCAGCCTTCTTAGGTGTTCTACTTGTTGCAGGCCTTCCAGAACATGGATCACTTCCAACAGACTCTCAACCATCTTTGAGACATTTGTGCCACATGGCCACACAGTACACATGCTCACTCAACAGCATCTACCACCCCCACTGACTAGTACAGTGAAGTCGCCGTTGTTCACACATATGCATCCAGGTCACTCTCCTTGGCTGCCAGGTTACCTCGATGTCACACAAACTGTTATTGTTATATTAACAATGGCTGGACTTTTTCC
>NW_028077015.1:0-824 GCF_014824575.4 Sturnira hondurensis
TTAATGCATCCAAGGTTTCTTTGCTTACTAAAAAACACCTCTCTGTATGATGATGAGCACACTTGAAGAAGATCAAAGCCAGTTCACCTCCTCCTCATCAGAATATGTGTTACATTTAGGCAAACAATTGAAATGATCAAAATAGAAGAAGAAAGATTGTCCTTCTCTTTGATTTAAGCTATGGGAGGCCTGGTCATCTACCATCCAGAAACTCATGTAGTAGGTTTGGAGGTACAGAGTAATGTGGAATCGGGCATGTGAAAACCTTGAGGCCGTAGATTTGAGTCTTGACCATGAACCCACCTCTGTCATTTCAGGGCTCCGGGACTATCTTTCTCTCACCTCAGACCAGTATGGGCTGGTATCCGCAGCATGCTATATTTGTGCCTTTTACTGCCTGATGGCATCATTGAACCCATCAGCCAACTGTGCTGTGAAGCCCTCCTGGTACTTCTGCAAAGACTCAGCCTAAAACTGCCCTAGGTGTCACTAGGGGCCTGTCTGGGCATTTCCACTACCAGAGATTCCTACCACAAATTCTGTTCCCCACATCAGGCAGTCCTTCACTAACCAATTTTGATCAAGTGAATTCAGTGTGTGGGTCTTACACCCATAGGACCAGCGACGTAAGAAGGGGAGATGGGGACACATAGAAACACAGAAAGGATTTTGTGTCGCAATATTAGAAAATGGCCACGTATATAAGCAAGGGAGGAAAGCCTGAAAAGGGAGGAGCCCTGAGACACTCTCAATTCTAACTATTAGTTTCTGTAATTGTCAGAAAAATAGGGTCTACTCTCTACACCACCCAGTGGGGTCCTATG
>NW_028077016.1:0-1104 GCF_014824575.4 Sturnira hondurensis
CACAGATGCAGCCTGATGAGGAAGAAGATGAAAAAGTTTGTCCACCAGCAGTCGGAGATGCCATTAAGATCATCCCACAGTTAATGAAAGAGTTGGGTCTGTCAGTAGTTACACAGGCCTTTTGTACAACTAGTGGTGAGCCCTGGTTGGTGTGGCTCAGTGGACTGAACACTAGCCTGCAAACTGGAAAGGTTACTGGTTCAATTCCCAGTCAGGGCACACGCCTGGGTTGCAGGCCATGTCCCCAGTCTGTGGTGTGTGAGACGCTACCCATCTGAAACATCAATCACATTGATGTTTCTCTCCCTCCCTTTCCATCTCTCTAAAAATAAATAAATAAAACCTTTAAAAAATAGTAGTGAGCTGAAGGCAACTACTTCCTTTTCAGAGCCCGGTCAGAGGACTGATGGGATCCCAGCTGGTCTCAACAGGATGACTTAGATTTGCAAAAAGATGATGAGGATACTTGAGATTCATTGATCAAAAAATCTGGTGCTCAGAACGGAGCTCAGATAACTGCTTTCCAAAAGACATAATGAAGAAGATAATGAGAAAGAAAAAAAGATGTGGCAGATAAAAAGGTGTGGCAGATGAGGTGGGGGAAAAATTGTGATCATTGAAGCTTAGAGATTCTTTTATTGGACACCTGTCTTTGGTGAGAGGTCACCTGCCAGTGATATGTGAGTCATAGATTTTTGTAGCCAAGCAGAGGTGTGGAGAGGGATAAAAATGAAAGGTATTGGGTATGTTCAGAATGTTCCCTGTCAGTAGCAGTGTTATTAAGGAAAAGATAAATCAGAGATAACTTGATCTACATCAGTGGTTTTCGACTTTTTTCACCTCATGGCACACATAAACTAATTACAAAATCTGTGGCACACCCCAAGATATATTTTTTGCTGATGTAACAGAAAATACAGATATATTTTTTATTCATTCATACCAGACAGCTTTGTTGTGTTAACTTTTGTCATTTTTTAATTTGACAATTTAAGGCAAAAGAGGTCAGTGCCCCCATCTAAACAGTCAGGTAGTACATGTTTTAAAAAGTCTTGCAGCACATTGGTTGAAAATCGCTGGTCTACATAGTAGTAAGTTTTTTGG
>NW_028077017.1:0-35363 GCF_014824575.4 Sturnira hondurensis
TTTTGGAAGATTGTATTTTTCTAGAAATTTGTCCATTTCACCTAGGTTTTCACATTTCTTGGCATACAGTTCTTCATAATAATTTCTTACAATCCTTTCTATTTCTGTGGTATCAATTATAATCTCCCCTCTTTCATTTCCTATTGTGTTTATTTGGGTCCTCTCTCTTCTTTTCTTGATGAGCCCACTTAAAGGTTTGTCTATTTTGTTTATCTTTTCAAAAAACCAACTCCTGGATTCATTGAGCCTTAGAATTGTGCTTTTAGTCTCTATGTCATTTAATTCTACTCTGATCTTGGTTATTTCCTTCCTTGTACTTGCTCTGGGCTGTCTTTGTTGTTGTTCCTCGAGTTCTTGCAGGCGTCGGGTTAGTTTGTTTGTTTGAAATGTTTCTATCTTCTTAGGTGAGCCTATATTGCTATGAACTTCCCTCTCAGGACTGCCTTCACTGTGTCCCATAAGTTTTGCGTTGTTGTGAGTTCATTTTAATTTGTTTCCAGAAACTTTATTTCTTCCCTAATTTCTATCTTGACCCATTCATTGTTTAATAGCATACCATTCAGAGGTGACTTTAATTTTTTCACTGCATTTAACATAATATTTCAATAGTCTTGATTTCAAAGAATGAAGGAACTGCTTTGCAGGCAGGACGTGTAATTGTTGTGTTTCCCCAGAACATGTTATGTGAGGAGGACCCTACAAAGGGCTTTGAATCAGAGGGGTCTCATTGGAGGTTCATATTCATTTGTGAGTGTAGCCATGAGAAAGCAGGAGTTTTAAAAACACGTTTTCTATCACTGGAATTCATATAAAATGCATCAAGAATTGCTTGGGGGCCCAGAAAATGTTTGGTGTCGCTATAGTACTATGTAGATATTTAAAGGTTGTGTGTTCTTCTTTTGATAGGCAGCTTGTTCTTATGAAGAAAAACCCAGTTTTCCTCCTCTTTTGTAGAGAAGTGTTTCTAGTGTGTTTTGTATCCTCTATGGCCCCTTTTGTCAGACTAATATGACCACACTCACCGTCACACCAAAATCTGACAGTCCTGGTCACCAAATTGTAGGATTTTCCACCACATCCAACAATTCTCTGGGACACCAGCTGGGCATTAATGGCCTCAGTAACATATTGAGTGGAGAGTCATACAGTACTAAACTACAGTAAACATAAATGGAAGAGAAAGATTTCAAATATAATGTGTCAAAGAATCATCTAAAATTTGATTATAGGAATTTTTTCATCTTCATTTCTGATGGAAATCTCACAAATTTTCTAATTAAGTTGAAGCCGTACAAAAATGGTTCCTAAGTCAAAGGGAGTGGTCAACCAAAGAATACAACCAAGGAGAAATACGTAGAATGGAGTTCCGGCCTAAACCCGGAGTCCTCTTCTCCGGGTCTCCGACCTGACTGGGCCTATCAGCAGACACCACCCATTGCCGGAAGTGCTCTGCTCTGATTCCCACCCACCGCGCGTTTCCAGGGGTCGCACTTGCGCTCTTTGTGAGGCTGCGGGAAGTAGTTACAGAGCCGTGAACGTCGGGCTAGTCTCCCTTGGTTTGGTGTGTCCAGTTCGAAACTGGACCTTTGAGTTCACATTCTGGCTGCGCAAAGCTCGAGAGCCCCTAGTGGCGTAGAAATACTCGCTGCGGCGCCTCGCTTGCCAGTGAGGCCAGAATACAAGCGAGATGCCCCCAAGCCCTGACCGGTTCACTGCCCGGCGGAGGGGCCATTTTCGCGGAAACCCTGAGGTGCTGCAGCCCGGGGTTTCTCCACCTTCCTTCCATGAAATGCCGCCTGTAGCGTGGATTTTCTGCTGAGAGCCAGTCCCTGGGCTGCCGGCCTGTCCCGCGTGGCATAAAGCCAAGGAGACCGCTCCGGTAGACCAGTTTGGGCGCCTCGCCTTTCTCAGCCCATGGAGCCCGAATTATGCCTGGGCGGGTAGACGCGCAGACCCTCCCTTCATTTTTATACTCCCCCATTTAATAAGCACTTCAGAAAGAGAGGAGGGGAGTGGGAAAGCGAGAGCAGAGAGAGAAAGACTGATTATGGGGCCTTGATTCAAGAGGGTTCTGCATGCTTCATAGAGCTAAACCCCTTTGGGTTGTTATTAAATCCCTTGAGAAGATCAAAGAAATGACACCAGCTGTGGCCTTCCCCGCAGAGTTAGTCAACTTCTCCAGATGGGGCATTATTGTTTAATGAGGAGCCCCAGGTGAGGTTCAGGTGAGCCCAGTGATTAGCAGGAGGGCTCCGAAATGCTTTTGTGAGAGTGGGGAGCTGGTTTTGTTCAGGCAAGATATCGGAATGTTCTGGTGGGTGTGGGCGTATAGAGAATCCCCCACTGGTGTGGTATAGCATACGTCTATGCGAGGAGAGAGCACGTGAAAAGAGGAAGAAAAAACAGTTTGGTCTCTTTCAAGGAGACTTGTTCTGAACTCTTTTAAAAGGATAGCAGAAAGCCGTGGCTGGTGTAGCTCAGTGGATTGAACCTGGGCCTGCGAACCAGACGATTGTGGTTCAATTCCCAGTTAGGGCACATGCCTAGGTTGCAGGCCAGTTCCCCACACGGGACACACCAGAGGCAACCATACATTGATATTTTTCTCCCTCTCTCCTTCCCTTCCCCTCTAAAGAAAAATAAATAAAAATTTTTAAAAAAGAACAGCAGACTTGACTCCTCAGCATATCATCACCTGAGAAAACACACAGCAGGACCAAGACAACATGGCTGCCTCTCAGGTAAAGGGTGTGTCCTGGGTCAGAAGCTATTTTTGCTTTGCTTCCTGACATCAGTGGATTTACAACCTACAACCTTTGTTTCTTCTTCTGTTCGTGAATAATGAGGTGGTTTTTAATCTACTTACTCATTTTATTTTCTTTTTTATGATTGTCAAGGTCAGCAGTAACTTTTCTCCTTTCTCCCAGAGCCTTCTCTGTGTTATCTTTATCTAGGCTGCCCAAGGTGAAGAACTCCTGCCTTTAATTAATGACCTTCAACCACTGAGCACATTCCCTGTGTGAGAGAGATCAACCAGGGAAGGCACCCATGCCCAACATCCCTGTTTGGATGGACTCAGATGCTTAGGTATCAGTGGAGAAGGGAACTGTAGGTTTTAGGTTCACCTGGCTGCAGAATCAGCTCTGTACATCACGGGTAAGAAAATGCACATTTTATCAGTCAGAATAGTTCTGAATGTTCTGAAAAAATGGAATTAATAGAAGGGACCTTCTCACTAAAATGGTAAGTCTTGCTATCATATTTTGTCATGTATAGTGCACACTTTTTGCCCAAATTTTTGCGGGGAAAATAGGGATGCACATTATATATGAGTAGTACTAATTCTGTATCTATATAAATGTTTTAATTCTTTTATTTATACTTATATATTAAAAGTGTAACTCTAGGAGTTGACATATAAAATTTCTTGTACCATAATATATTAAAAATAAAGGCTACAATTCCTTTTTAATACAAAAACAAGTATCTAAATATGAATAAATTTTAAAAATTAAATTAAAAAATTAAGACTTCCGGCCAAGATGGAGGCATAGGTGGAAACACTGTGCCTCCTCACACAACCAAGTTTAAAGACAACAAAGTTTTAGTAACAAAAACGCAACCAAAACACAGAAAATTGAACTCTACTGAAGTTCAACAACAACAAACCATTCATTCATCCAGACTGGTAAGAGGGGTGGAGTCAATGGATGGTTGAGTGGGGTCAAGCAGGAAAAAGCGGCCGGACGGACTGATTCAAGTGTGAAGGTGGCGGTTGGCAGATCCCAGGGGTGGGGTGGCAAAAGGTGGACCCAGTGGGGGCATAAGGCGGCTGGCTGGCCATGGTCACACATTCACATGCAGATAAACCAGGTGAAGGAGCGAGCAGTGAGACAGACCATGCAGGCTAGGGCCCCAGCAACGGGAATTAAAGCCTAAGAGCACCAGTTGGAAAAACTCTCAGGGTTGAGGTGTTGGAAGAAGCTCCCAGGCTCACAGAGAGTTTGTTGGAGAGACCCACAGGGTCCTGGATTGTGCACAGGCCCACACACCGGGAGCCTGCACCAGGGGTGCCCAGTTTGCTTGCTGGAAGCAGCAGAGGGGACCGAAATCTGAGAGAGAGAGCAGAACAAACACCATTGCCCCTCTCTGACCCCGCCCCCACATGCAGCATCACAACCCAGCAACTGGGTTGCCCCGCCCTGGTGAACACCTAAGGCTCCTCCCCTCATATATAACAGGTAGCTATCCCCCCCCTTTAGTTTATGTCCATGTGTCACAAGTTCTTTAGATTCTGTATTTCCCATACTATTCTTGCCCTCCCCCTGTCTATTTTCTGCTTACCGTCTATGCTACTTATTCTCTGTACCTTCTCCCCCCTTCTCCTCCTCCCACTCACCTGTTGATAACCCTCCATGTGATCTCCATTTCTGTGGTTCTGTTCCTGTTCTAGTTGTTTGCTTAGTTTGCTTTTGTTCTTGTTTTAGGTGTGGTTGTTAATAACTGTGAGTTTGCTGTCATTTTACTGTTCATATTTTTATCTTCTCTTTCTTAGATAAATCCCTTAAAGTTTTATATAATAAGGGCTTAATGATGATGAACTCCTTTAACCTGACCTTATCTGGGAAGCATTTTATCTGCCTTTCCATTCTAAATGAAAGATCTGCTGGATAGACTAATCTTGGATGTAGGTCCTTGCCTTTCATGATTTGAAATACTTCTTTCCAGCCCCTTCTTGCCTGTAAGGTCTCTTTTGAGGAATCAGCTGACAGTCTTATGGGGACTCCTTTGTACATAACTGCCTTCTTTTATTTTGCTGCTTCTAAGATTCTATCCTTATTTTTAATCTCTCATGGCATTTAAATCTCTCTATTTTTACTGCTCTCGTGGCATTTATTTTCTGTAACTAGGAGCCTCGAACTGCCACTATGTTTTCCTGAAATTTCATGCAGTAGACCACAGCTCACAGGATCACAGTTAAATACACTTTCTTGTCCCAACTCACTGATAGCCGCTCTGACCAACAGTCTGCAGAGTTCCTTCAACCTCACTAGCAGGACATGAATGCAATTTTCAGTAAAAATAGCTTTTCACTTAAACCTTTTCAAAGTTAATAGGAAAACAACTTAGTTTCTAATACATGTGACTCACATAACTATGCTTTTACCTTAAACCTGTTAAACATCTGAAGTAATGCTGCTGCACAGATGAAAAACACACAGGCACATTTTGCTTTTAAAAATTTGATTTTTGTCAAAAGTATTTTTGTACACCAACAATGAAATATCAGAAACAGAAATCAGGGGAAAAATTCCATTTGACATAACAAGAAAAATAAAGTACCTAGAAATAAACCTAACCAAGAAGGTAAAAGACCAGAAAACTACACAACACTGAAGAAAGAAACTATGGAAGACACAAACAAATGGAATCATGTACAGTGCTCATGTACTGGAAGGATTAACATCATCAGAATGCCCATACTACCCAAAGCAATTTATGGATTCAAAGCAATCCTTTTTAAAGTACCTATGACATATTTTACAGATATAGAACATTTCAAAAATTTATATGGAACCATAAATGACCCCAAATAGCTGCAGCAATTTTGAGAAAGAAGAACAAAGTAGGGATCACAATACCTGATATCAATATGTATTATAAGGCCACTGTATTAAAACAGCCTGGTATTGGCATAAGAACAGACAATGGAACAGAACAGAGGGCCCAGAAGTAAACCCAAGTCTCTATGGTGAATTAATATTTGACAAAGGGGGTAGGAACATAACATGGAATAAAAATAGCCTCTTCAATAAATACTGTTGGGAGATCTGGACAAGTAGATGCAAAAAAAAATGAAACTTGACCACCAACTTACACCATACACAAAAAATAAACTCAGGGACTCGGGGTGTATAAAAGATTTATATATAAGCCATGACACCATAAAAGTCCTAGAGGAAACCAGGCAGGAAAATCTCAGATATTCCACGCAGCAACATTTTCACCAATATGACTCCTAGAGCAAGGGACATAAAGAATAAACAAATGGGGCCTCATCAAATTAAAAAGCTTCTGCATGATTAAAGAAGTCAGCAGTAAAATGAAAGCAGAATCAACTATATGGGAAAACATTTGTCAATGATAACTCAGACAAGGGTTTGATCTCAAAATTCATATAGAAATCACATGACTCCACTCCAGGAAGACAAAAAAGCCAATTTAAAAATTGAGCAAAAGGCCCTGGCTGGTGTAGCTCAGTGGATTGAGCACAGGCCTGTGAACCAGAGGATCGCGGTTCGATTCCCAGTCAGGGCACATGCCTGGGTTGCAGGCAGGTTCCCTGCAGGCCAGTTCCCAGCAGGGGATGCACGAAAGGCAACCATACATTGATGTTTCTCTCCCTCTCTCCTTTCCCTCTAAAGATAAATAAATAAAATCTTTTTTAAAAAATTGAGCAAAAGACTTGAACAGACACTTCTTCAAGGAGGACATACACAGGGTCCAGAGACATGAAAAGATGCTCAGCATCACTAGCCATTAGAGAGATGCAAAATCAAACCACAATGAGATACGAATTAACACCAGCCAGAATGGTCATCATAAACAAATCAACAAATAAATGTAGGAGAGGATGTGGAGAAAAGGGAACCCTAATGCACTGTTGGTGGGATTGCAGACCGGTGCAGCCACTGTGGAAAACAGTATGGAATTTCCTCAGAAAACTAAAAATGGAACCGCCTTTTGACCCAGCAATTCCACTGCTAGGATTTTTTTTAAGATTTTATTTATTTGTCTTTAGAGGGGAAGGGAAGGAGAGAAGGACAGAAATATCAATGTATGCTTGCCTCTCATGAGTCCCCTGCTGGGAACTGGCCTGCAACCCAGGCATGTGCCCTGACTGGGAATCAAACCAAGATTGTTTGGTTTGCAGGCCCACGCTCAATCCACTGAGCTACACCAGCCAGGGCTAGTATTATATCCTAAAAACCCTGAAATACCAATCCAAAAGGACCTATGCACTCCAATGTTCATAGCAGCACAATTTAAAACAGCCAAGTACTGGAAGCAACCTAAGTGCCCATCTGTAAATAGATTAAAAGACAATGGTACATTTACACAATGGAATACTACACAGCAGAGAGAAAGAAGGAGCTCCTACCCTTTGTGACAGCATGGTTGAAACTGGGGAGAATTATGCTAGGTGAAATAAGCCAGGTGATGAGGGACAAATATGATCCTCTTTAACATATGCTCTCACTTTAACTAGAACCTAATCAGCAACAACAAAAAAGGCAAGCAGAATATAACCAGAGACATTGAAATTAAGAACAATCTGACAGTAACCACAGAGGAAGGGAGATGGGGTAATGGGGGAAGGGTTTTCAGGAATAACTGTAAAGGACACATGGGCAAAACCAAGGGAGGGAGGCGGAGTTGGGGAGAAGTGGGATAAATGTAGACAATTGTAATAGAATAATAATTAAAATTTTTTCAATTACTGTTTACATTTGACATTATTTTGTATTAGGTTCAAGTGTGCAGCCATGAGTTTAGATTATCACATTTTACAGAATATTACCACTAATGTTTTCAATACCCAGTACATAATTATTATAATATTACTGACTGTATTCCCTATGCTGTACTTTACATCCCTGTGACTATTTTGTAACTGCCACTTTGTACTTTCTAAGTCACAGACCCACACTCAATCCACTGAGCTACACCAGCCAGGGCATGTACTTTCTAATCCCCTCGCCTTGACTCTTCCCCAAACCCCTTTTTCTCATACAACCCTTAGTCTCTTTTATGTTTCTGTGACCTTGTTTCAATTTTCTTTATTCTGGTTTTTATATTCTAGTTATAGGTGATATCATATAGTATTTGCCTTTTCTGAATGACTTATTTCACTTAGCATAATACGTGCAGCACTTTTAAACCTGAAAAACAAACATTGGAAGCAAAGTGAGAAATTCTAGCACCTCCCCAGGCCAGTCCACACGTGGCCCTCAAGCACTTACTCATTGTCACTGCACATGCCTGGCCTCTGATGACTTGTGCCCTCTATTGATAGCGCTTTGCCCAGACTCCGCAGGGAAAGGCTCCCTTTTTTCTCCCAGCACCATTTTGTATAGGCTGAGGAAGGTGAGGTTCCAGAGGAGAGGACGCAATACAGTCGTGGGGTTTTTTTTTTCTGGGATACACGTGCATTTCCCAGCCCCATCTTTTTCATACAGTGTCTAATGGGCATCATGGCCTTTGGAGTCCCCACAGCGGCCCTGTTGTCCTTGTAAATGGGTGGGGCTGTGAGGGGCCGGAGACTTCCCTTAAAGTTTAAAGTGGCTGCCAATCTCCTCACTGATTTTGACTCAGTTCCAGTCATCTCTAGTTAGATTCCATCTCACCAGTGAGATTCCATGATCCAGTGATAAGTATAGTTTTTAAAATAATGTTTAGAAAGAGAAACATAGATTTGTTGTACTTTCTTATGCATTCATTGGTTTGTTTGTTTTTTAATATGCCCTGATGGAAATGTAAACCGAAACTTTGACTATCTGATCACCTGTAACCAGCTCCCTGGCCAGGGTTGTGACATGGGTCCTTTTATCAATCAGTATAAAAAAAGATGCACATAGAAGTCACATAAAAATATACACAAATACCTACCTGATAAGTTCCGGGTGATGGGGTGGGGAGACAATAAGAGGAAATCTTTCTGACTGCTTTTATATTAAATACATTTGAAGCTAAATGAGGGAGTCACTGACTAGAAAATCTTCATGACTGGAAATGAAGAAGAAAGTTGACATTTTATTTATTTTTAGAGAGAGGGAAAGGGAGGAAGAGAGAGAGAGATACATCAGTTGGTTGGCTCTCCCTCACCTGCAACTGGAGACAAGGCCCACAACACAGGCATGTGACCTGACTGGGAAATGGAACCAGTGACCTTTCTATTCACTGAAAGCAGGTGCTCAGTCCACTGAACCACATCAGCCAGGGCATGTCAGTGCACTTTTTAAATTCCATGTGTTACATAACTTTTTACATTTTTTTAGGTTCAGTTATAAAGCCCACAGGCTAAGTTTAGGTGTTTGGTTAGTTAGCTCATAGCTTTAAACCTGAAGTGAGTTTTTTATAATGTCTGTGACACATTTTCTTCTCTGTAAGGTGGGACCAGGTATTTCCCCAGCGAGTTATTAACATAAGAAGTTAATGTATGGAAACTATTTACAGTAATGCTTAGGACAAACTCAAAAAACTTTTAGTTATTACTATTATTCTCATCACAATTTCTTTAACATTTTCTTTAAAAAATATTTATTTTTTAGCAAGAGGGAAAGGGAGGGAGAATGAGAGGGAGAGAAACATCAAATGGTTGCCTCTCATACATGCCCTGAGTGGGAATCTAACCAGTGGATTTTGTGGGATGATGACCACCCAACTGAGCCACAGCAGTCAGAACCAAAAAAAAAAAAAAAAAACCTGGGGGGGGGTCTTTTTCTTTACATTTTTTTATTTATTTTTAGAGAGAAGGGAAGAGAGGAGAAAAGGAAGAGAAACTTTGGTCACCTTTCTCACTTGCCCCCATCTGGAAACCTGGCTCACAACTCAGGCATGTACCCTGACTGGGAATCACAAAACCTTTTAGTTTGCAGGCTGGTGCTCAGTCTACTGAGCCACACCAACCAGGACAAAAGTGGGTTTTTGTTTGTGTTTTTTTTTTAAGATTTTATTTAGAGAGGGAGGAAGGAAGGGAGAGAGGAAGAGAAACATAAATACGTGGTTGCCTCTCGTGCGCCCACAACTGGGGACCTGGCCCACAACCCAGGTATATACTCTGACTGGGAATTGAACTGGTGACCCTTAGGTTGGAGGGCCAGCACTCAATCCACTGAGCCACACCATCCAGGACTGGAAGTGTCTTTCTTTAAGAGAGAGAGGGGAAGGGAGGGAGAGAGGGAAAGAAACACCAATGCATGGTTGCCTCTCAAGCACCCCTCACCGGGGAATTGGCTCCCAACCCAGGCATGTGCCCCGACTGGAAATCAAACCGGTGACCCTTCGGTTTGCAGACCAGCACTCAATCCTCTGAGCCCCTCCAGCCAGGGCTGGAAGTGTTTCTTATCATGCAGGTTGCTTCTTCTTTCTATGGGATTGAATAGGGCCCATGAGACATAACTTTACTAATGCTTAACCAGAAAAATCCAGACTGATTAAGATTACGTTTCTCAAAGAGGTTGAAATTGCAATAAGATCTGGCATTAAAACTAGGATTGGGCCCTGGCTGGTGTGGCTCAGTGGATTGAGTGCTGGCTTGTGAATAGAAAGGTTGTTGGTTCCTTTCCTAGTCAGGGCACATGCCTGGGTTCCAGGCCAGGTCCCAAGTAGGGGGTACACGAGAGGCAACCACACATTGTTGTTTCTCTCCATCTCTTTCTCCCTCCCTTCTCCTTTCTCTAAAAGTAAAAAAATAAAAAATCTTAAAAAGCAAAACTAGATTTGGTGGCTTCAGCACAGAGTGATGCCATTTTTGGGCTGTGGGTTTATGTTTAACACAACCCTTTATTCCAACATATCTGGCCTCTTCAGATCTGAAACTTATTCAGAATCCCTGAGGCCCAAGAATCTCCAACAGCTGTGTGCTCGCACAGCAAGTTGGCCTAAGAACATGGATTCCTACCCAAATGCCCAGTAAGAGCAGAGGGTGTCTGCCACACCCTTTCCTCTCTGGGGAGCTAATTCTGTAGCTTCAAAACCTCAGTCCAGACCCTGGGGATATTGGGAATTTATTACAGCATCCTCCCTTGGAAATCTCCATTCATGGTTTCCTCCTCTTGCTGTAATACCTACATAGACAGAAGGATCCTATCCAGATTCTACACACAGCCGGCTTTCCACTTGGGGATCTCAACAGAGAGCCAGCCTCTGTTGTCAGGATGAGCCAATTAGTCAGAGGAAATACTTTTTGGATTTTGAAAGATCAACAAAGACTTAGAGCCACAGGTTCACAGAGGTGGGGCCCCCAGATTTCTCTTCAGATTATGATCAGTGACCTGCTGCTCTGCTGGGATCTCCTGCAAGTCAGGGCAGGATTCCTGAATGGAAATGAGCACATTCACCCTGTGCTTTCAGGGACACCAGACTGTGCCTTACAACACCATCAAGAGCCAAGGAGATCCTTCAACAATGAAAAGTCCAGACCCACATAGAATTGTAGTCCAAACCATGCTCACCTGTAAACTATGAACTGAGGTGGAGGCCGATTATTGCAGACAGCCTTGCATTTAAAGGTCATGGCTTCAGCCGGACATGTTCAGGTTCTAACTGAAGCCACAGAGTGAGCCTGGGCCTCTTCCACTACATGGGTCACTATGGGGACATCGGATCAGGCTCCACAGGGACTGTCCACCTAGCACCAGGTAGTTTTGGGAGTTGGATGCCCTGTGCAGAGACTGTGGTCAGACTGACAGCAGAATCTGAATCTGCTTGCCTGTCAGAGGAAGAGAGGGGTAAGTCACCCAGGAACCAGCAGTTTCAAAGCACTATATATTTTGGTATCTTTTGCCTTTCTCATTAAATTATTTGATTCCAGAGTCTTCACCAGCATCCTGTTTTGCATTTCTGCAGACCCAGTAGTTGATCAAGTCACAATAAAGTAAATGCATGTATACATCATGAAATGATTACAAAAATCTTACCAATAAACATACCATTAACTCACATGGTTACAATTTGTGTGTGTGTTCAGAACATTTAAGATGTACTCTCTTAGCCAATGTCAAGTATAATACCCACTATAATTAGCCAGAGTCACCAAACTGTAGTTCAGGTCTCTGGAATTTATTCCTCTTGCATAACTACACTAAATCTTGTGTTGCTGGATCATAGCTCCCATTTCCCTATAGCCAGCTTTTGGCATCACAGTTCTACTCAGCTCTGAGAAGTTTGACTTTATCAAATCCACGTGTGAGATCATATGGTATTTGTCTTTCTGTGTTGGCTTATTCTGCTTAATATAATGCCCTCCAGGTTCATCCATGCTGTCCCAAATGGAAGGGTGCCCTCTTTTGAAGACTGAATAACATTCATATATATTTTTCTTTATATGTTCACATGTACATTTGTTTCTCTATTCCTTCTAGACACCAGGGAAACAATAGTGAGATGCCACTTCCCACTTTCTAAAATAGCTAAATTTCAAAAGAAAATAAAACTTGTAACACCACATTTTAGTAAACATGTCGAGAATTTAAATGATCCTGTAATGTGACTTCTGCCAAGATGGAGGCATAGGTGGAAATACTGTGCCTTCTCCCACAACCAAGTTTAAAGACCACAAAGTTTTAGTAAACAAAAAATGCAGCCAAAACACAGATAATTGAACTATTTGGAAGTCCAACAACAACCAACCATTCAGCCAGACCAGTAAAAGGGGCGGAGCCAGCAGCGGAGCAGGGTTGGTCAGGAAAGATCCCCTGACCCAGGCAGGTAGGCAGCCGTGGGTGGATCCTAGGTGTGAGGTAGCAACCGGGGGACCCAGTGAGGGTGCAAGGCGGCAGGCTGACCATGGTCACACATTCACGCGCAGATAAACCAGCAAAGGAGCGAGCGGTGAGATAGATCACGCAGGCCCCAGCAACAGGAAGCAGCAGAGAGGACCATTGTTCCTCTCTGACCCCACCCCCACATACAGAGTCACAACCCAGCGACTGAGTTGCCCCACCCTGGTGAACACTTAGGGCTCCACTCCTCCTACATAACAGGCACAAACAGACCACAGCATGCCTCAAGAACTCAAAGCCCCAGAGCTGGTAATTCTAAGTGACCAAGAAATAGCCAACCTCTCAGATGCACAGTTCAAACCACTGGTGATCAGGATGATCACAGAATTGGTCAATTTTAGTCACAAATTAGAGGAACAAATGAAGGATAAACTAATTGAAATGAAGGGAAATGCACAGGAAACCAATAGTGATGGAAAGGAAACTGGGACTCAAATCAAGGAAGTGGACCAGAAGGAAGAAAAAAATGACCAAACAGAAAAATATGAAGAAACAAGAATTCAAAAAAATGAGGAGAGGCTTAGGAACCTCCAGGACATCTTTAAACGTTCCAACATCCGAATCATAGGGGTACCAGAAGGGGAAGAGAAAGAGCAACAAGTGGAAAACTTATTTGAACAAAGAATAAAGGAGAACTTCCCCAGTCTGGCAAAGGAAATAGGCTTCCAGGAAGTCCAGGAAGCTCAGAGAGTCCCAAGGAAGTTGGACCCAAGTAGGAACACACCAAGGCACATCATAATTACATTAGTCAAGATTAAAATGAAGGAGAGAATCCTAGAAGCAGCAAGAGATAAGGGGACAGTCACCTACAAAGGAGTACCCATCAGACTGTCAGCGGATTTCTCAAAAGAGACCTTCCAGGCAAGAAGGGGCTGGAAAGAAGTATTCCAAGTCATGAAATCCAAAGACCTACAGCCAAGATTGCTCTATCCAGCAAAGCTTTCATTTAGAATGGAAGGACAGATAAAGTGCTTCTCAGATAAGGTCAAGTTCAAGGAGTTCATCATCACCAAGCCCTTATGATATGAAATGCTAAAGGGACTTATATAAGAAAAAGAAGATGAATAATATTAATAGTGAAAGGACAGCAAACTCACAGTTATTAACAACCACACCTAAAACAAAAACAAACTAAGAGGACAGCTAGATCAGGAGTGGAACCATAGAAATGAAGATCACATTGAAGGTTAGCAACAGGGGAGTGGGAGGAGGAGAAGGGGGCAGAAGGTACAGAAAATAAGTAGCATAGACGGTAGGTAGAAAATAGACAGGGGGAGGTCAAGAATAATAGGGGAACTACAGAATCTAAAGAACTTGAGACACGTGGTTATAAATTAAAGGGGGGAACGGTGGGGGAGGGGTGTGCAGGGTGGAGGTGAATGAAGGGGGGAAATAGAACAACTATAATGGCATAATTAATAAAATATACTAAAAATCTCTTTTAAAAGATCCTGTATTGTTGATGGAAGAGGAAAAGTTACCTCCAGTTGGGAAAACTCTTTGGCTTTTACTTGTTTAAACATTTATCTATCCTAAAAAAAAATGTAAACACAGCAATGACAACTTTGAGCTTCTCATTCTATGCCTCCCTTCTGGATCCCTCCATTCTTATTTTTAAAAATACTTTGTTTATTTTCAGAGAGAGGAGAAGGGAGGGAGAAAGAGAGGGAGAGAAACATCCATTGGTTGCCTCTTGATTGTTCCCCAACTGGGGACCTGGCCCACAACCCAGACATGTGCCCTGACAGGGAATCAAAACAGCAACCTTTCAGTTTGCAGGTGGGGTACTCAATTCAGTAGCCACACCAGCCAGAGCTCTCTTCATTCTCACTCATCTCCTGTTGTATACTGGGGTCATTTTTAAAATCTATGATATGGAAACTGAAGGAGAGAGAAAGTCAGGATCTAGGTGTTTATAGTTATTATGGGACTCCTAGTGCCCCCGCTCCAGGGTGCTATGAGGATTAACTCACATAATATGAGTGAGGCTCCCAACACAGTAACCATAATAATCTACTCATGAGCACATGGTAGATGCTCAATAAGCACATGTTAATGAACATGTAGGCATACATTTTCCAAATAAAGACTTGCCCAGATGTTACTGCTTTGGCCTTCTGGAAAGCTTAAAGTGCCACCAAAGCATATAATCCGTGAGGACAGTGATTGTGGTCTTTACTGGGAACTAACAGGAAACAGTGCTCTCTTTACTGGGATCTCAACAGAAGTTGGCTTTGTTGAGATAAGACGGTGGGCATGAGGGCTCAGGTGTGCAGAGTGGTGCTAACAAGAAGTCCAAGGGAGCCACACCCACTGACAGGGAACTTGCTAAAGAGGCCAGTCAGGACCCCTCCACCCGCCCTCAGGGGGAATCAAGGTTCCTTCCTGTGGCGCACCAAAGGATTTACATGCACGTGGAACATGGACATACAAAGCTTCCACCCGTGCTCATCAATCAGATTAATAAACGTCACTTGGTGAGCTTTAAGAACATCACCACCTGCGCCCTACCCCCAGAGTCTATTGGGCCGGGTTTAGCCTGGATCTTTTAAGGAGGTGACGCTAAGGTGAAGCTAATGCTGGGCAGGAGGGGGCGCAGGTGTTTCTGAACACGTTTGTGAGCGATGAGCACAGCCTTTGGGCCAGGGAGATAACGAGTGTTGGCCTGGATTCGGGAGAGGTGGGAGCTCAGGGCGCGCTGGTCGTATGCGTGGGCGTCTGTGGGCAGGGAAAGGCCCGGGAAGACAAGGAAGGAGAAACCCGGGCTTGGTCTCCATGGCGGGGCCCACTGTTCCTGACTCTGCTGTGTCAAAGAACAGGAGACAGCGGCCTTTTCAACATTCCAGGTCCTTCTGCCTGTGAGTGTGGTGGAAGTGGATAACGGGGCTGTGCGGACCACTTTGAAGGTACAGACTTCAACATGCAGACGTGACTCCTGAGCATATATCATCGCCTGAGAACACAGCCCCAAGCTGTGCTCCCCAAGGCCTGCCCCAAGGAGCAGGACGTCGTGTCTGCTTCTCAGGTAAAGGATCTGTGCTCCCCAAGGCCTGCCCCAAGGAGCAGGACGTCGTGTCTGCTTCTCAGGTAAAGGATCTATCCTGGGTCAGAGACTGTGTCTGCTTACCCTTTTAAAACTGGTGGATTTGGAGCCAGCGAACATTTACTTCTTTCTCTCTGGTGGCCCTTTTAACGAATTTGTTTTGGACTACTTTCTCCACGTCGATGATAGTCACGGTCCCTTCGAATGTACCTCTCACATCCCTGAGCCTGCTCTCTATGCTGACCCCTTGGCTTCTCAATACGGCGCAAGGGATGCTCACCGTGACCTAATGACCTGCAACTACTGAAAACATTCCGCGTCAGACCAACATGACGATGTGTTGGTACCAAGATACCCATTGGGGGTGGGGTTAAGTCCTGGGATACCAGTGAAAAAGAGGAACATTTCATCTTTAGGTCCCATCTGGATGTGGTATGTTTGGCAGCCGTTCATGGCCGGGCAGATTCACACAGGATTCAGGCAACAGAAGAAAATTCGCAGAGCTGTTGGGATGTCTGACATGCCTTTATTCTGGGGGGAAGGCAGGGGGTGGTGGTGCGATCCAGGCACACTACAAGCCACGTGTCACACTGTGGGGAAGTCCTGACTCCCTTACAGAAGTGCCTTCAGGGTACCAATATGGTCCTTCAGGTTATATAACAGAGCTTCATTCTACCCATGCAGGCCCCTACTCAAGGTTATATGAACACTGCTAAACTATGCTTGCTCGGACATCCAGTTGAGGGTGCCTGACTCCGTTTTCCCTACAGCCAGGATTAGGAAAATGCACAAAATCATACAATTGCCATATGGCCGGAAAGAACTCCAAGTCCTGAACTGGAAAGACAGCTTTGCTTTCTAGATTGCTTTAGAGACTTACTATTTCAAATACACTAGAGGATAGCATATGAGAGCATTATGTAGCTTGAAATTTCCGTAAAGCCATCATTTTCCATGATTAAATGTATATTATGAATGTGTGGGGTGGTGGTTTGTTTTTTTTTCAAACTATCAAAACGATGATGCATGCATCAGGCAGCTGATGTTAATTTAACTTAGTTCACTGGGTTGAGGGGCTGCCTGATTCCTCCTTTATAATGTTACTATTCATCCTGTTAGCATTAAGGATCTTATAGGGATTTACTGGGAGATGTGCATAAACCATCATATTTAACCTGAAGACACCCCCTTCCTTTCAGTTTCTCTTTGTAGTTTGCTTTGGAAAATGGATGTTCAGACCTTTCTTCAATGACGATAATGGCTCTTGCTAGTAAGGTTCTAAATCAAACCTGGGTCCCATAAATTTCCACTTTTATTCCAGTCACAGATACTCTCTCCTCTGTTACTTTTGGCAACCAAGAATCATACAAAACACATATATTTCCCCCATAACGTGTGAGTAAGATTGTTGTAATCATTTCATGATGTATACATATATTTACTTTATTGTAACTTGAGCACCTACTGGATCTGCAGAAATGCAAAACAAGATGCTGGGTGAAGGCTCTGAAATCAAAACACTTAATGAGAAAAGCAGAAGACACCAAAATACATAGTTGGCATATGGGAAAGTGAGCTTTTTAAGTCTGGATCCTTAACCACCCCAAATGTGGTTGGATAGTTGTTGAAATGAGACAGGCTGTTGTGTTCTGCCTTATTGTTGGTCAATCTAAACAAATGACTTGTCAAACAGCAGTGGTGATAGCCCCTCCCTGTCCTTTTGTTTGCAGAAATGGGGCAACTCTACACCTAGGGCTCTGGTCAGTCAAGGCTTTGCTTCTGTGATACCTAAACCAAGTGGAGGACAGGCCTGGGAGTGAAGGGCCAGTGACCAAACCATGCTGACGTGTGAGGACCAGGACTGAAGAGCTGTGTTCATCCCCTTCTCTAGAATATATACAGGTACATTCAGGTTACATGGTGGCAGCACTTTTCACCCACCTCCGAAAACTACGTTTGTCTTAAGGGAATATTTAGCCAGCATTTATGAATTACCTTTTGGTCTGGCACTAAGTAGAGAAAAAGATAAAATGAAAATCCCTGCTATGAGCATCTGGACTTAGGAGCAGGGATGTTGAGGCTGCTCACCTGGAGTTGACTGGTGGCTGGCTGTTCTCACAGCCCCAAGGGCTTGCCTGGCCTGGAGCCTGGTCTCCTGAGGTACCAGCAGGCCCCAGAGAGGGGTGGTTTAAGCCCAGCACAAGGGCCGATTTCCCTCCCTGGTGAAGAGAAGTCCTGGGACCCAGTGGAATGGATGGCTGAGGCTCTTGTTTCTCTGTAGGTACATAGACAGCTCAGCCACAAGCACATGCCCTGCTGGGATCTTCCCTGCCATGTGGAACTTGGTATGGATAGATAAGCAACTCCAAGTAATGCTGTGAGCTGCAGGCCCTAGAATCCACGTGTGTGAAGTGGAAAAAGAGGAGAGCTTATTTATATAGACAAGGGCATAAATAAATGCATGGTAAAAAACCATAAAGCTAACACCTGGGTCAATGAAACTTCCACCTGGGTCAATGACCACCACTGCCAGCCCCTCAGAGGCCCTCCGTTGGCTCCTCCCCGTGACAGCCTCCTGGTGGCTTTCCCTTAGAGCAGCATCCTCAACTTTGTTGACACCTAGAAACACCTAGACTGTTTTGGCCAACAGGTGCCTGAGGCCAGCATCACAGACAATGAGGGTCCTGGATGTGTGGGTAGAATTGAAAGCTCCTTGTACCCCATTCCCACCTCAGGTGATTATGTGGTAGTACCCACACTGGACTCCTAAAGGTTGTCTTTTGTGATTCACCTTTTCTTCTCATCATTCAACACTACATGATCCATGTTGTACCCTGCACTGTGATATGGTATTCTGTTGCATGAATATACCTCAATTATGTTAATTTGCCAGTGGTCTTTTAAAAAATCGTGTTATACTATCAGTTGTTTCTGCTTTTTCTCTTTGCCCATTTTCACCCAGCCTCATCCCCCCCGTCCATTAATCCCCATATCATTGTCTAAGCTCATAGATCATACATAAATGTTCTTTGGCTAATCCCTTCACCCTGCCTCCAACTGTCCATCTGTTCTGTGTATCTACCCGTTTGTTTTGTTCCTTACTTTATACATTAGACTCGGCATGTAAATGAGATCATATGGTATTCACATTTCACTGGCTGGCTTATTTCACTTATATTCATGCTACCGGAATAGGTAAGAGTTCCTTTTTATTGCTGTGTAGTAGTCCATTGTGTAAATGTACCATGCTTCTCTTAATTCTTTCAGCTTGTAAATCTGAAACTCTACACCTGTTAAGCAACAACTCCCCTTTCTCCCTTCTCCCCAAATTCTGGCAACCACCACTGTACTTTTGAAGAACATTTTATTTTTAGGGGGAGGAGAGAGAGGGAAATACTGATCAGTTGCCTCTCATACATGCCCCAACTGGGAACCAAGCCTGCAGTCTTGGAACTGAACAGTTCGCAGCATGTGACCAGGAACTGACCCAGCAGCCTTTCTCTTTGTGGGATGACAATCGACTGAGCCACACTGGTCAGGGCACCGTTATACTGTGTCCTTATGATTTGACTACTCCTAAGTACCTGATATAAGAGGAATCATACCGTTGTCTTTCTGTGACTGGCGATCTCATTTATTGTAATGTCCTCACGGTTATTCGTGTTGTAGCATGTGTCAGAACTTTTCCTTTTTAGGCCTACATAATACTCCCATTGTATGCATATTTCACATTTTGCTCATGTACTCACCACTTAATGGATGCTTGGGTTGCCTCCAAGTATAAACTAATGTGAATAATGCTGTTACAAGCATGGGTGTAGAAACATCTCTTTGACCCCTTTTTAATATGAAGACACATTTTTTAAAGATTTTACTTATTTATCTTTAGAGGGGAAGGGAAGGAGAGAAGGAGAGAAATATCAATGTATGGTTGCCTCTCATGAGTCCCCTGCTGGGAACTGGCCTGCAACCCAGACATGTGCCCTGACTTGGAATCGACCTGAGATTGTGTGGTTCGCAGGCCCGCACTCAATCCACTGAGCTACACCAGCCAGGTGCCCATTTTTTTTAATTGGGTTGGATTTTGTTGAGTTTCAGAAGTTCTATATGTATTCTGGGTATTAATCCTCCATCAGATATGTGATTTGGAAATATTTTCTGCCATTTTGAGGTCCACCCCCCAGAGGACAGTGTGAATGCATTCCCTCACTTCCACCAATTATGCAGTCGAGTTTCCCCCATTTGAGGAAATCACAGGTCAGCACACCTGGAGTGCAATGGAGGAACTTTGCCCTAGAAAAACTACCTCCTTTATCATGGTCTCTCTCCCGCCAGGCAAGTACTGTGAGTTGAGTTTTTATTGTTGCAATCTTTTTTTTTCTTACTCCTCACATGAGTACATGGCTTATTGACTTTAGAGAAGGGAAAGGAGGAATAAAGACAGAGAAATACTGAGCTGTTGCCTCCCATACCCCCCTGATGGGGGATCTAACCAGAAACCTAGGCATGTGCCCTGACCAAGAGTTGAACCTATGACCTTACAGTTTACAAGATAATACTCCAACCAACTGAGCCACACCTGCCAGAGTGATAGTGTCTCTTGATGAAAAAAAATTTAATTTTCATCAGAAGTCTCTTTTTCCTTTTTCTTTTTTTCAGGGTAGAGCACAAACGCAGTCCCCACCTCCCCCAGACAACCAAAAATTATGCAGTTGGGTTTCCCACATTTGGGGAAATCGCAAGGGTCAGCACATCTGGAGTGTAATGGATAAAAGGCTCATCTTGAGAAAACCACCTTTGTGAGCATAGTTATCTCCCCTGTCAGGTAAGTATCCATTTGTCTGTTTTTTTCTTTCATTGTCTGTGCCTTTGTGGCCACCCAGTTTCCCAGCACCATTTGTTGAAAAGACTGTCCTTTCTCCAGCAAATGATCATGTAACCCACACCCAAGTATTTTTCCCATTGACCTATACATCTATATTTAAGCCAGTACCATGCCGCTTTGATTACTGTAGTTCTGTAGTAGGTTTTGAAAATTAAGCGTGAGACCTCCAGTATTGTTCTATTAAGATGGTTTTGGCTGCTGGGGTCCCTTGCATTGCCATTGTGATTCTGATAGGAATCGCATTGGTCAGTCTGGGAAGTATTACCAACTTAGCTATATTAAGTCTTCTAATTCATGACACAGGATGCCTTTCTATTTATTCAGTATTTGATTTCTTTCAGCAATTATTTGTAGGCTTCAGTGTACAAGTCTTTAACTCCCCTGCCTCTATTGTTGGCTCTAAGGGCAGAGGCCTACCTACCAGCCTCACACTATAGCCTAAACTATTTGAAGCCAGTATAATCCAGTCTCCCTTGACAATGTGATTGGCTCTGGAGGAAGAGGGTTATCTAACCTCACACTCTAGTCTAGTATGTCTTGCCTCCGTGGTTGGCTCCCAGGGAAGAAGCCTAACTGTCAGACTCACACTGTAGTCCAGACTAGTCTAGTTTATTGGAGCCCACTCTAGTCTAGTCTAGTACTGGTTGGCTGTGACCAGTGCTTGGGGAAGAGGCCTACCTTCAAACCTCATCCTCTACTCTAGCCTTTTCTAATGTACCTTGGCTCCATGGCCAGCTCCGGTGGAAGAGGACTATTTACCAACCTCACAGTCTAGTTGAGTTCAGTGTAGACTAGTCTGGTCTAGTGTGGTCTGGTATAGTCTGTCTTGGCTCCATGGGCAGCTCTGAGGGAAGAGGAGGTGTATCACAGTGTAGTCTAGTTTTGTGTAGTCTGTCTTGGTCCATTGTCAGATCTTGGGAATGAGGTCAACATACAAACTCGCCATGTAATTTAGTCTAGTATACGCTAAGTTGGTCCTACTTGGCTACGTCTCTGGCTCTGGGAGAAGGGCCTACCTTGTAACCTCACAATTTATTCTAATCTAGTGTAGTCTAGGGAGCGAGGTCAGAGAAAAGAGAGGGAGACACAGATCAGTGCAAAGAGGTATCAGAGATGGGGGAGAGAGATCTGATAGGGAAAAGAGATCACTGAGAGTTTAGAGAGAGATCAGAGGCAGAAGAGAGATGATAAAGAGGAGAAACAGATTTTATAAAGAAGAGAGGGAGCCGTCCATGGCTTTCCAGTGGGTTGAGCACTGGCCTGTGAACCAAAAAGTCACGGGTTCAATTCCCCATCGGGGCACATGCCTGCGCTGCAGGCCAGGTCAGTGTTTCTTTCACACATCAGTGTATCATCTCCTTCCCCTTCTCCCCCCTCCCCCAATTTAAAAATAAGTTTTAAAAATCATTTAAAAAAGAGGGAGACAGAGATCACAGAAAACAGATCAGAGAGAGATGAGAGGGAGATAGAGATTAGAGAGAGAGGGACACAGAGATCTTCAAAAGCAGAGATAGAAAGTAGATCAGAGAGAGAAAGATCAGAAATATCTGAAAGAGAGAAATCTGAAAGACAAAAAGATGAGAGAGATCAGAGAGAGAGATCTGAAAGAGAAGAGAGCTAAGATAGAAATCAGAGCTAATGAGCGAAGAGAGGGAGAGAAATCAGAAAGAGATCAGAGAGATGTGAACAAGAGAGAGCAGAAACAAGAGATCATACAGAAGAAAGAGATCAGATAGCAAGAAATCAAAGAAAAGAGAGGTGGGGGGGAGAAATCAGATAGACATTATCAGAGAGATCAGAAAGAAAGATGAGGGAAAAAAGAGACCAGGGAAAGAAGAGGAGGAGATAGAAATTAGACATTAGAGATGGAAACAGGTATCAGAAAGAGATCTAACAGAAAGAAAAATACAAGGGAAAGCAGAGAGAGAGATCAGAGACAGAGGAATCAGAGAAAGAAGACTGATCAGAGACAGATCAGAGTGAAGACAAATCAGAGAAATGAGAGAGGGAGAGAGAGATCTGAAAAAAAAAAGATCAGAGGCGGGCAGGGAGAGATCAGAGAGAGGGAGAGAAAGAGAGCAGGCGCAGCAGGACATACCTTGCCTTGCTGGAATTTGCTGGGATGTTCTGGCTGCCCTGCCACATCTTGCCAATATCCGCCCAGCTGTGCTGGGCAGGGCAGGGATGCTTACCTGCAACACTCTCTCAATCTTCAAGTATCTGCAACAGAATCTTTTATTTTTTTATTATTGAACAAATAGAATCTAGAGCAAGAAAAGAATCTGGGCTAACAGACCCCCACCCATACCTAGATTTGGGTAGTCATGTCTCCCCAGGCAAACTGGCACCACCTTTACTTGTCAATCAATTTGTAGCTTCTTCACCCGACCCTGCCAACTATGTAAGTCCTCAGAACGAAGGACTGTTTTGGGGGGCTCGTGGCCCTCTTGCCACATAGGGGACCTCTGGCCAGAGGGCCTCTGACCACCTGGGTGGTGGCCCCCCCCAAGCCTTTGGCCACCCCTGCTTTAGATACCCTTGCTTTTGCTCTCCCATTCACTAATAAACGGCTTGCATGCTAATAGGCTCATTGACCTTTAATTCTTTACGGCATCGGGGAGAAAAACTAGGCTTTCTTGAGTGACAACTCAATAAACCTCAGGGTCTCTACTCTGCCTTGTTCTATAAACACATTCACCACCAGTGCTTGTGTATTTAAATACATATATTCAATTTATGTGGACTGCGGTAACATCAAGTAACATAATCGCACCTGTCCTGAGAACATTCTGCGTCCACTGCCTGTCTCACTTTAAGCCTGGCTGGCTGTTAGCACACCCCTGCCAGAATTGGAAAAGTAGACACTGCCCAGCCTGGATACATAGGTGACACCAAAGCCAGATGACTTCGAATGGGAGCCCTGGTCTGTGAGGCCTTCCCTGGTCCATGAGTCCTCCCTGGTCCTCACAGAACTCCTACATTAACTACCTAACCATAAGCAGACACTTCACAGTGTATCACACAATGAACAACAGTACGAACAGGGCAGCTTCCCCAGAAATTAAAAACAGGCCCCTAACTTCCTCTGCTGCATTCCTGCAGTAATACTGCATCTCACTCAGCGTTTCCTGCCCAGCTCTGGGACATGCACTCACAGTGAACAGGACAGACGCTGCCAGGGCCCCCACAGAAAAGGACGGCCAGGGAACTCCTCCCGGCACAGACACAACAGAGCCTCCGGGACCCTACAGAAATGAAGGCTGACTTCTCAGTGAAACACACCATAGTGATATTCAGAAAGCAGGGCGCAGGCCATGAGAGGGCAAAGAATTAATAATAGACAAAAAAACAAGGTTCCCCCTTCTCTCTGCTCAGCCTGTGGACTGGGGACTCATGAGGGAGCTCAGGAGTCCTGGTCTCCGAGGTTGCTGGGCCCACAGCAGAGCCGCCGCTCAGTCAGCGTTAACCACAGAGGGTCTCAGAACAGATGGAACTGGAGGAGGCACCCACAAGCCCGGGGCTCAGTCTTCAGCTTCCTTCTCCCTCCCTCCCCTGCTGACTCCCAAATGTGTATTTTTCAGATCCAACCATTGCTGTAAACTGTGGACTGGTCCATTCAACTCCTAACTCCAGAGTTATATTACAGACTTCTAAGACCAAACATCTACAAGCTGGAACTCTTAAGCTCTTTCCTAAAGCCTTTCCTCCCAAAGACTTCTTCACATAATTTAACAGGTACATCCTGCACGTAATCAGTTAGTCCAAAAGTCTAGGCATCTTCCTTGATTCCTCTTTTCTCTGATATCCCATTATCCATTTAACAAGTCCAGTCACCGTCATGTTAAGAATTATATTATAAACTTAATCAATTCTCACCAAATCTATGACTAAAGCAGGAAGCCAACCCCAATTATTTTTCCACAGATCACCACCTGAGGCGCCTGCTTCTGAGCTCGTCACACTGTCCTGTGCCCTCTACGAGGGTTTCTCCCTGCAGAGCATCCACAAGGGATACTTTCTAGCAGCTAAACTGGATCATGTCTGTCAGCTGCTCAAAACTTCCTACTAGGTTCTGAATAAGACTGAAAATCTTTAGCAGGGCCTATGAGGTCAGGTGCGGTCCATGCTCACTGCTTAGATGTCACCTCCACACACCTCCCTTGTCACTCAATGCAGTCAGCTCTCTCCTGCTGCCAGGATTTTACACTGGCTTTACCTCTTCTCAAAAAGTGTTTCCTTGGGAGACTACGAAGATGGACATATCACACCATTGTTTCTTAAAACTGCAGACCTGTGCCTGGTACACAGTAGGTGCTGAGTCCATATCTGTTCAAGCAAAACAGAGTCTTGGAGCAGCTCAAGCTAGTGCCAACCTGATGGAGAAGGTGTGTGATGGACTTATAAAAACTACTCAGAATTAAGTTTCAAGGGACTGATTCCACAGATAAAATTTTTACTCTACAGAAAAATTACAGACTAAATGGTTATTGGACAGAGGAATCCCAGGAATCTCCTTTTAGCCCCAGGAAAGGTGGAGACCAGGGATGGGGTGAAATGAAATGAGGGGGATCCTGGCTTTTCTTTTCCTAGTTCATGACTTAAAGTGAGCTACCTACTCTCTCTCAGCCCCAATTTCTCATTGGTTTAAAGATCAAATGAGATTACAACATAAAGAACTCCCAAAGATTAGGTGCTGACCTACACTGATTCCTTCCACACCTGCTTTTCTCTTTCCTGAGACAATGAAATCTTACATCTAAAATGGCACATAGCGCCCTGGCTGGTGTAGCTCAGTGGATTGAGCTCGAGCCTGCAAACCACACAATCGTGGTTCGATTCCCAGTCATGGCACATGCCTGGGTTGCAGGCCAGTTCCCAGCAGGGGACTCACGAGAAGCAACCATACATTGATATTTCTCTCCTTCTCTCCTTCCCTTCCTCTCTGAAGATAAATAAATAAATTTAAAAAAAATAAAAATAAAATAAAATAAAATGGCACATAGCCCTGGCTGGTGTGGCTCAGTGGACTGAGTGCTGGCCTGCTAATCAAAGGGTCGCCGGTTCAATTCCCACTCAGGGCACATGCCTGGATTGCAGGCCAGGTCCCCAATAAGGGGTGCACGAGAGGCAACCACACATTTATGTTTTCTTTCCCTCTCTTTCTCCTTCCCTTCCCCTCTCTAAAAATAAGTAAATAAAATCTTTAAAAAATAAAATTGATTAAAATAAATAAAATGGCACATAAATAATGACATGCAGCCATCAGAATCATGTGACCTCAGAGCCAAGGAAACTTCTTTCTTTCATTTGACAGAGGACCATGGTGCTTTATCAATAAATGCTTATCTAACTGAGAACTTAACACTAAAATACACAGAGATAAATACATCATAAACAAACACTCATGAATAATCATCCTAGCACCACTGGAGGGCTGAGCACATTCCAGGCACTGGGCTAAGGGTTGAATACATGTCCCCTCGCTGAACCTTCACAGCAACATGGTGAGAGTTCAGTCTGCCAACTGGGGTTCCAAGCACATACCTTGTTTAAGGCCACACAGCCACCAAGTGGCAGCTGGGAGTCCACTGACCAGTCTGTTTAGTTCTGTAGCCTGGGCTGCAAACCCAGGGCTGCTGGAAGGTTTCAGCAGTCTGTGCGCTGCACGAAGGAGCCCGAGGGAGGGACAACATGGGGCTTAATTCTAGCCCACGGTGATGAGCCCAGGCACCGGGTCCCTAGGCAGAGGAAGACACATTTTTGCCATTTCCTAGAAACACCTCATGTGTTGAAGGCATTCTGAAGAAATAAAAGGCGTCCAAGTTGGAAATAAAGAAGTAAAACTGTCATTCTTTGCTGATGTCATGATACTGTACATGGACAACCCTAAAAATTCCAATGAAAAAACCTACTAGAACTGATACATGAATTCAGTAAAGTAGCGGGATACAAAATAAATATTCAAAAACCAGTTGCATTTTTATGCACTAATAATGAACTATCAGAAAGAGAAACTAAGAAAACAGTCCCATGTATAATTGCTTAAAAAAATACCTAGGAATAGCCCTGGCTGGTGTGGCTCAGTGGATTGAGTGCCAGCTTGCGAACCAAAGGGTTATCAGTTCGATTCCCAGTCAGGACAAATACCTGGGTTGCAGACCAGGTGCCCAGTTGGGGACACGTGAGGGGCAAACACACATTGGTGTTTCTCTCCCTCTCTTTCTCCTTCCCTTCCCCTCTCTCTAAATAAATAAATAAATAAAATCTTAAGGGAAAAAAAAGAACTTATATGTTCTTTTTTGTTCTTATATGTTCCACAACCCATGGACATGAACTAAGGAGAGGGAAGAAATGCTGGAAGGATGGAGAGTGGGTGGAGGGTGGAGGGGCATAAGGGGAGGAAAAAATGGGACAACTATAATTGTATAATCAATAAAAGATACTTAAAAAAATTTTTTTAATTTAACCAAGGAGGTAAAAGACCTGGACTCAGAAAATAAAAAACTGAAGAAAGAAACTGAAAGAAGGTACAAATAAATGGAAGCATATGCCCTGTTCATGGATGGGAAGAATAACATCATTAAAATGTCCACACTACCCAAATCAATCTACAGAGTCAATGCAATTCCTATCAAAATAAAATTGTGTTTTTCACAGAACTAGAACAAATAACCCAAATGTATATGGAACCACAAAAGACCCCAAAGAGCCCTAATGATCTTGAGAAAGAAGAACAGAGTTGGAGGTATCCCACTATCTAATATTAAGCTATACTACAGGGCTATCGTGATTCAAATAGCATGGTACTGGCATAAAAATAGATATATAGATCAGTGGAACACAAGAGCCCAGAAATAAACCCACACCTATATGGTCAATTAACCTATTACAAAGGAGGCAAGAACATATAACAGGGTAAAGAGAGTATCTTCAATAAATAGTGTTGAGAAAATGGACTGGTACATGCAAGAAAATGAAACTAAATCACCTTACACACCATATACAAGAATAAACTCAAAATGAATTAAAGACAATGTAAGATGTAAAAACCATAAAACTCTTAGAATATAAGAAATAAAAAATACTAATTACATTTGTTTTATAACCAGCCAAGTCTAACCACATCACTTCTGTTGAAAATCCTTCCTTGCCCTTTAGTTCCCATTTCTCTTCCCAGCCTAGCTTGTTACATCCTTGGAGGGCTTCTCACCCTGCATGGTACCCACCTCTCTGAATCTGGGCCTCTGTACATGGCTCCTGCACACAATGGAACCCGTTCTCTGCCTCTTAACCTCCTGACTCCTGCTCATCTCTCAGGCCCAGCCTACATGCTCCTCCCCAGAGAAACCCTTCCTATACTTCCAGCAGAGTTAGGCACCCCCACAATGTGTCCTGGGACACCAGACCTCGTGTTAGAGCACTGGCCATGTGCCTGGTGCAGAGCTCGTGTCCAGCAGGCACTGAGCAAAAGTTTCTTGAGAAAGCAAGTAAATGAAGTGGAGGTTACCAGGGGCTTGCTTTCCCTTACAATTCTTGGCCTTTAATTTCCTACTTGGGCCTTGTCCTCTGTTCTGGACTCCTGAGCCCCAAATCCCACAGAGGGGGTAGCAGGAGTCAGGACCAAGGGCTAACGGTCCCAGCTGGTGGCTATGCTCTAACTCCTGTTCTCCAGATATGAATGGATGTGTAAAACCTCATTTTTCTGCACTAGGTTATTGTACAACTTTTGTGGCCTCCCCATCACCTGCAGGATAAACCCAGCCTTCTTACCTTGATATTAAAGATCCTTTGGTGCTATCTAGGTCATGGCTATTTTTTTACAGTCATGACCCTTTCTATGTTGACACCAGCACTTTGCCCCAGTGAGTCTGGTGACTAATTCCTGCTCATGTTCCAGGCACATGGCCCTCTCCTGCACCTGTCTGTTAGCTTGCACTGTTCTACTGGACCTGCCCAGCCCTCTGCAAATGTAATGGCATCAGTTGTCTGACACTCACACTGATGACATCATCTATCTTGTGTATTAATGGAGGGGTGCTGACTCATACTATTAATGTAAGCAAGAGAAACCAAGAGGTTTATGCAAATTTAAAGCCACAATAAGCCCCCGAGACTTGTAACCCTTAGTTTTTTTAATTTTTGAAAAATTTTATTTATTTTTCGAGGGGAAAGGAAGGAGAAAGAGAGGCAGAGAAACATCAATGTATGGTTGCCTCTTGCACTCCCCCGACGGGGGACCAGACCTGCAACCCAGGCATGTGTCCTGATGGGGAATTGAACCTGGGACCCTTTGCTTCCCAGGTCTGTGCTCAACCCACTGAGCTATACCAGCCAGGGCTAATTTTTTTTAAAGATCTTATTTATTTACTTTAATGAGAGGGGGGAGGGAGAAAGAGAGGGAGCGAAACTTCAATATGTGGTTGCCTCTCATGTATCCCTTGCTTGGGATCTGGCCTGCAACCCAGGCATGTACCCTGACTGGGAATCAAACTGCAACCCTTTAGTTCACAGCCCAGCACTCAATCCGTTGAGCTACACCAGCCAGGGCTATTTTTAAAATTTTAAGATTGATTTTTTGAGAGGGGGCAGGGGGAGAGAGGAAGAGAGACAACAATTTGCTGTTCTACTTATTTTTGCACCCATTAGTTAACTCTTGTATGTTCCCTAAGGATCAAACCCACAACCCTGGTATATTGAAACTATGCTCTAAATAACTGAGCTACCAACCAACGTAGCTTTAGCTTATTTTAAATACTAAGTCTTTTTTTCAAGCATTCTAGGCAGTAAGGATATCTTCTTCAGAAGGTTCAAATTTGGGGGCCACATATTCACTCTCTTTATTCATGCTTTTTCTTTTTTTTTTTAATTTTATTTATTTATCCTTAGAGGGGAAGGGAAGGAGAGAAGGAGAGAAATATCAATGTATGGTTGCCTCTCATGAGTCCCCTGCTGGGAACTGGCCTGCAACCCAGGCAGGTGCCCTGACTGGGAATCGAACCGCGATCGTGTGGCTCGCAGGCCCGGGCTCAATCCACTGAGCTACACCAGCCAGGGCTATTCATGCTTTTTCTTAATCCTGGTCTACAGGGCAGCAGATTGAGCATCTAGATGGGACCAAACATGAAAGTTTCTCCTTCACAGATATCCTGCCCTAACTCTACCCCAAATTGGCATCTCAGATATCAACACATTCTTATGCTCATCTGTCACAAAGGGAACTCTTTCAATAATTGCAGGTCATTAGTCATGGTGAGAATTGTTCACATCACATGGGAAGTCAGGATGGAGAGGATGGAGAGAAGCTTTGGGACATAGGAAGGACTAACTTTGAATGCAAATGTAAACTAACACATATTTCCCATGTTTAGTAACTCTAACAGTGCCTTCTAATTGCAAATTTCTTCTATTAACTCCCCTTTAACAGAACATTCACAGCTATCCTGACCAGTAAAAAATGTGCATTTTTTAACCCCTGGTCTGCAGAATTGATTCTGCAGCCACATGAACCGAAAATCTACATGTCCGTTCTTCACCATACTCAAGCCTCTGAGCCCATCCCAACAGGGATGCTGGCCATGAGTGATCTGTCAGAGGGGATGTGTTCAGTGGTTGAAGGTCATTTACTCCAGATGGGAATTCTTTATGCTCTCGGGGAGCCTAGCTGGAGAAAATGTAGAGAAGGCTCTGGGACAAAAGAAATAAGTATTCTTAAAAGCTGACCTTGACAATCATAAGAAGCAAAGGAAAACAATAACCAGCTAAAACAACCTCACTAGGTAGGAACAACAGAAATAGAGAATTAAAGGTTGCAGGTTCTACATCCAGGGATATTAGGAGAAAAAGCAGGCACACTCAGCCCCAGAACACAGTACTTACCTAAAAAGCAGCCAGGTGTTCCTGGTCCTGCTCCAGCTCCGAATTGTTTCCTCAGGAGACATTATGTACATGTCTGCATTTTGAGGATTTGCCTTCACAGGCATCAGCACAAACCCTTTAACTGCTCCTACCACCCTCACAGGCCTAAGGACCTTGAAATGCTGAAAAGAGCACCACCATCTCCTCTCCTTTGTCACAGGAGAAAGTCAGGAACAATGAGCTCCTGCATGGAGATCACACTATGAGTTTTTTCTTTCTTGTTTTTCAGGGGCTCTCTCCTCCCACACATGTCCACAAATTTCTACAGCAATGAGAACATATACTGCTCTCCTGAACCCCCAAACTCAGTAGGTTACCTGGTTACCCCCAATGACCTTATAAATACAACCAGGCAGGCCTTTTCCTTCGCTTTCCCCTCCCTCCCATCCTACAGAAAAGCTTTGCCTTTTCTTTCTCCAAGCTCCAATGCTCCTTCTTATGATTGTTTTTTGACCACATTCCTTCTATGTGTTGTGACTTTCTAAATAAAAAAATTTTTATAAATAAATAAATGCATGTCCTGACCTGGTGGCTCAGCTGATTGCAGCATCATCCTGTATACAGAAAAGGTTGTGTGTTTGATTATAGGTCAGAGTACTTATCTAGCTTGCAGGTTCCATCTCTGGTTCCAGCACATGTGGGAGAAAGCTCATCAATGTTTCTCTCTTTTTTCCTGTCTCTAAATTCAATAACCATATCCTCATGTGAGTATTTAAAAAAAATGCATCCCAAAGCATTCCTGCTAATCCATGGGCTCACCTTAGCATCACCAGGAGAACCTCATTAAACAATGATGCCCCACCCAAAGCAGTAAACCAACTCTGTGGAGGACGGTACAGCTGATGTCATTTCTTAAAACTTCTTATGATTTAATAGGAATCTGAAGGAAAATAGTGTAGGTTTAATAACCATGAAGACCAGAGGGTAATAAGGACTCCACTGTGAGTTACAATTCTGCAGCTCTGCAATTCGGCCCATGAAACAGCATCCTTATCTAGTTCCCTCAGGGTTCCTAGGCTGTTCCCCCAAGAACTGTTTTCTGTATACTTGGCCAGACATATCAGGCCAGCAAAAATCAGACCTCTGGGTACCGTGAGGACTTTGGGCAAAAACTTCTAAAATGACAGGCTCCCTGGGCAAAACCTATTTATCTTCTAGGAAAAAACTAAGAATTATATTTAAAGCATAAAATGATAAACACAAGTTTTAATACTGAAAACTTTAAAAAATATTAGCTACAAAAACATATTAATCAAATTAAACATGAGTAGATGAGCTTTCTAGGAAATACATTACAGGTCAATCCGGTCCACCCTTCAATATTTTCAGAGAATGGAAAGAGGGACTTGAGGGGAAGAGCTCCTTTGTGGCTCACAGTCACTAATTCAACAAATCACATGAAGGCAAAAAAACAAAACAAAACAAAACAAAACCCCGCTGAATATCAGACAAACTCATGAGACTAGGTTCTGATTTTTAAGATCACTGACATTCTTACCAAGTGCATAGTAAACTAGCCTGATATCACTAAGTACTAATGCATGTTTCAACGTACAGTAAACAGTAGAAAGGATACAGGGTTCAGAATTTAAACTAGGCACAATATATTTAAAGAAAAACTGGGAATTTTTTTAATGTAATGACTTCTCTGGTCAAAGTTTAAAAAACGTTGAGACCATCTCATATTTAGAAAAGAATATTAAGTGCTGGTTAAGAGATATCACCAATGCTTCTTTCAAAAGTTAATGACTTCCACAAAAGTAGATATTCAACAGACTAAGATTAATCTCAATGTGTTTTTCAAAAATAAATTCAACATGAGATGTAGAAAAAGTAAATGCAGTGGGCAGAAAGTAAAAAGACCCAATGCCTTTAATATTCCTGGGTAAAGCATGTGGTGATAGACTTATGCATTTCATTTCCCAGGTCATCTCCCTCTTGCCATCCCATGATATAAGAAGGGACCCACGGCTGGCACACAAGTCTGACCTCTGAGTGAATAAGGGTTGCAACTTGAAGCAAATAATTATAAAGTTCACAAGCCTTATAAACTGGAGAATTGTAATTCTCATTCAAATCTGTTTAACTGAAACAATTCAGCGAATGTTAAACTAAATGTAGTATATACAACGCCTCAAGCCTATAATTCACAACTTGCATTTGCATTTGGGTTCCCCTTCTTCCTGCTCCGTACTTCTCTGTATGAATCTTGTTTATGTCTGTCCCTGCACTGTTGTCCGTTCCTGGATTTTCCCTTCCCCTCTTCCTCCCCTTTTCTTTATTCCTGTACCTACAACTGTTCTGTGAAACTACTGAAACCTATTTCACCTTCACTTGCTCGTTCTCCCTGATGTATCTGATCACTCCGACTGCATCCCCCGCCCATGCCTGTGTCCCCTCTGCTGCCCCAGTTACCGTCTTTCCTGTTACCCACCAAAGGCCGGCTCTCAGTGCTTCGTTTCTCCGATCCGTCACCTCAAACCGCCTTCAAATCCCCGGTCTCGCTCCAACTGGTCTCCTCAGAACCACTCCCTCCCGTCTGAAGCGCCTCACCCCTTGCTGCCCCCACATCTGCTCACAGGCCCCTCTCCCGATCAGTTCCCCTGGTCTCTCTGAGGCTCCCCCCGCCTCCGAGGCATTTTTCCCATCTTCCTTCTCCGGATACCTTCCCTAGTTACCCTTTCAGTCCTACGTCGCGTTCTCCCCTCCCTAGCGTTGCCGTCTCTTACAGTCCCCCATGGACTTTTCCTCACGTGTTCCGTCTTCGGATCCCCTCAGTCTCGTCACTGCCTCTCCCGAGACTTTAAAGAGCCTCAGATGAGTGGGTTGAGCAGGGAAGGGCTCTCAGCACGAGGATCACAGGGGAGGTTGCGTTCAACTGCCGGAAAGCGGAGAGGTCTCGGGCAGCGCGACTCCCGATTCTCCAGAGACGAGCCTCCCCAGGACGCGGGGCTCACCGCGGCAGGAGCCTCGTAGCGACTTCCTAGCCTTTAGTGACTCACAGGCTTCACGTGCGTAGGAAAGGGGACTGAGAAAATCAGTTTTCAACTGGTAAAGCGAAAACCTGGAGGGGTTGCGTGACTTGCCCTACTCCGCAGTGGTATCGACTTCTGTAAGAATCTGCGCATGCTCACCTCAGTACCGGAGACATTTTACTCAGTGCTGACCAAGTGCGGGCAGGGGTGTGGGGGTGTGGGAAGGGGAAAGGCTTGCAACAGGCCAGTCGTGCAGAACTGAGGAATACAGGAGAGGCGCAAATGCAGTGGCCTTGAATGGGCTCCATTTCAGCTATCCTTGGTTATAGCCTTCCTTATTCATTTTTTTAATTTATCCATGTAACTTTATAAAATCTGTAACATTTGTTTTCAAAAGTAATCTTCAGATGACCCTCCAATGATTTTGGGTTAAGATCTTGGTCACACAATGTGATCATCCTCTGGGCAAAGTCTACACAAAATGGCGCTGGGAAGGAAAAGGATGTGTTCTGGGAGCTTGGTCTGAACACAGTGCTAGGGACAGGAGGCCAGTCCTGACAACAGAGCAGGTATGTGCAGTGACGATTAGAAAGTAAATAAACGCTGTCCTGTGGAACTGCCTGGGGAGAGACCTAAATTTCCATGCACTTTGCAGCCAAAGATTCTTTTTCAGATTTAAAAATGCTGGTATGAAACTGGAAAAGTTGGCAACCATACTGCCTGTCACCACAAGAACCGAAAAGTAGAGAAGGATTTGAATGGTTATGGGTGTTTTATATAGTTGGCAGCGATCAGAGAAGACGGCTGGTTATGTTCCCTAAAAAAACCATCTTAGGGGACTTCTGCCAAGATGGAGGCGTAGGTGGAAACACTGTGCCTTCTCCCACAACCAAGTTTGAACACAACAAAGGTTTGGAGAAACAAAGACACAACCAAAGGACAGAAAATTGAATTATACGGTAGTCCGACTACATCTAACCGTTCAACGGGGACGGTAAGAGGGGCAGAGCCAGCAGGGGAGCAAGGTCGGGCAGGACAGGTCCCCTGACTCAGGCACGCAGGCAGCCCGGAACCAATTGGGGTGCGGGGCAGACTGACCGCGGTCGCACATTCTTGCACAGTGAGAAAGACCATGCAGGCCCCAGGGGGTGAGGGCTGACGGCGGTGGCACACTCGCGAGCAGTGGGACGAAACGCGTGGGCCCAGTGACGGCAGCAACTGCGGCACCAGTGAGGGCCGCGGCGGCAGGCGGGACGCCATAGTCCCTCTTTGACCCCGCCCCCACATACAGCGTCACAACCCAGCGACTTAGTTGCCCCGCGGCACCGGTGAGAGCCATTGTCCCTCTTTGACCCCGCCCCCACATACAACGTCACAACCCAGCGACTGAGTTGTCCTGTTCTAGTGAACACTTTAGGGCTCTGATCCTGCTACGGAACAGGCACGAACAGCCCGAAAGATGGTGCAAGAAGAACTCAAAGTCCCAGAGCCAATAACTCTAAGCGACCGAGAAATTGCCAGCCTCTCAGAAGCACAATTCAAGACACTATTTATCAGGATGCTCACAGAACTGGTAGATTACAGTCACAAATTAGAGGAACATATGAAGGCTAAACTAATTGAAATGAAGGGAGATGTCCAGGAAACCAATAGCGATGGAAAGGAAACTGGGACTCAAATCAATGGAATGGACCAGAAGGAAGAATGAAACATCTGACCAGAAAGGAATGAAGAAATGAGAATTCAAAAAAATGAGGAGAGCCTTAGGAACCTCCAGGACATCTTTAAACGTTCCAACATCCCAATTATAGGGGTACCAGAAGGGGGAAAGAAACAGCCACGAGTGGAAAACGTATTTGAACAAATAATAAAGGAGAACTTCCCCAGTCTGGCAAAGGAAATAGACTTCCAGGAAATCCAGGAAGCTCAGAGAGTGCCAAAGAAGTTGGACCCAAGAAGGAACACACCAAGGCACATCA